>NC_044364.1:25356524-25450912 GCF_007364275.1 Archocentrus centrarchus
ACATCTCAGGTGGGATCTCCATGTCTCATCAGAGAAGACAACTTTCTTCCAAATGGGCAATTTTGTGGCGTTGAAGAAGACGTGGCCTTTGAAGACGTTTTTTGTTTCTGAACCCCTTCCCTCGCAGATGCCATCTGATGGTTATTGGGCTGCAGTCAGCACCAGTAATGGCCTTAATTTGTGTAGGGGATCGTCCTGTGTCTTGATGGACAGTCAATCGGATCCTGTGGTTCAGCGCTGGTGAAATTTTTTTGGGTCTAACACTTGACTTTTTTGTTCCATAACCCTCAGGATCATTTAAAAAATGCAAAATGACTGTCTTACTGCATCCAACCTCAGCAGTGATGGCACGTTGTAAGAGGCCTTGCTTATGCAGCTTAACAATCCTACCATGTTCAAAGTCAGTGAGCTTTTTTGCTTTTGCCATCAGAAGGTCTTGACAGTGTAAAGACTAGACAGAAAATGATATGGAATCCAAATTTTTGCACAGCTTTTGGCTTTTAAAGGCTATGGTCTTAAACTTTTGATCAGCTGAAAAAATCATGTTTGAGTGTAAATGCAGTTTTCAAAAAATTCCCTGCTCAAACGTTTTTGTCTCTTGCGCCGATTTCCTTTTTTAGCATTGTGAAGCTCTACTTAGAACCTTCTTAAGATCCGACTGGTCTTAAGATTTTGATCAGGAGTGTATAGAAAAACATACAACACGATGGTAAAGGAATATTTTTTCTTTAAACTGGTTGGGGAAATGTTTTTTTTTTTTTTTGTTTGCTTCAGTTTTCAGTCTGGCAGTCAACCTAAGCAGCCAGACAACGGTGGTTTTCAACTTAGCAAGTCAAACCAGGATTTTCCAGCCTAGCTACAATTTTGTTCATATGAAAAAAGTGGTATTGGTAGTATCTGACCAGTTAGACATATGGAGAAGTATAGTGGCAGCAGAGTGGCTGATCTTACAGGGAAAGATAATGTATTAAAGAGGTTATGGTGTTATTGTTTATTACTCAGCCAATGTTTGATGGATTGTAGGTCTAGTGGACCCACAGCATTGGGTTTTTAAATCGATACACCCATAACAAGTTATGTAAAAAAAAAAAAAAACTTAACAAATGGCAGCAAACCAATGAGATCATACCCATTTTGTTGCCAGCACTTTGGAGTTCTCCCTCCTTTTGGAATCACTGGGTGGAGTGCTTAAAAATGCCCCATCTAGGGACTCTATTATCTTACTGGGGACTTCAATGCTCAAAAAGGCAATGACAGACCTGGAGGGGGTGTGGATTGGGAAGAATGGCCTGCCTGATCTGAACCAGAATGCTGTTGTGTTATTGGACTTACGCGATAACTAAGGCAGTTTCAGCAGATTCTGCAGAGCCCTGAGCATGACAAGACACGTAAAAGTCATGGTCATCCACTGCAGTCGGTGAGATCTCCAGGTGTAATGGCTTTCCGTGCCAATGGATCAAGTTCTCTCTTGCCAAGTTGGTGTGAGTCCCCCTGTGCAAAGGTTCTTCCACTTTAATACCCTTCACGGACAGATTTCATTGTGCACTTTCATCATTTTATCATCCAATTTTCATCACCTGCAGTGGAGGGGAATGGTCAAGGAACAGGTAGCGGTGACCAATGGTGGTTATATTCGCAAACCTGCACGTAGGTGGCCTGTGGACAAGAGGTCGATCTTCTCAGTATCTGGGGCAGCAGGGAAGTCCGGCAGCATCCTAAGTGACTAAGCAGCCCTTTTCAGGACAACACTGCTTATCCTGCACAGGGAAGGGCTTAGAAAAAGTAACCTAAAAATTGTCTGCCCAACACATATCTGGCCAGTGTACCATGGCCAATAGATGATCCAACATTTAAAAAGGGGGTCCGGAGAGAATATTCCAGCTATACACTATACTACAAAAAGTATTCACTCGTCTGCCTTCTCATGCATATGAACTTGAATGGTATCCCATTCTTATTAACTCAATCTTACGGACAGGAGTGCCAGTCCTCCTGGCGGTCCCCTGATCGCATAACTGTTTTTAAATGCCGGTTGAATTGCAACCACACGATAAAGCAATAATTCTTTTTGCATATAAAACCAGAGAATTTACACTTACAGATCATGCATTCAACATGTCCCCAGAACGTTATATACTTCCTCCAAGGAGTTTGCAGAAATCCTGTAAAATTGCACATAAAGCGCAAACAATAAAACATAACCCATGCGGTTGATGTTTTCATTAGCTGCTTGACAGCACTTCCTAAATTGGAATGTCTGTTATCACGTTGTCACATGAACTATCACATGAGCTGTGTCCAAATTCAGGGGCCGCATCCTTCGAAGGACCCGTCCTACGTAGACTGGTTGATTCATTCATCAACCAAACTTAAATTAATATTTCTCATGTTAAATATTGAAATGTGATTAAAATGCGATTAATTTTGATTAATTAATTACAAAGCTTCTAATCAATTAGATTAATTTTTTAATCGAGTCCCACCCCTAATATATATATATATATATATATATATATATATATATTTATACACACATATAATATCAGCCCATTTTTGTCATCAATAACAGTGGTTATCTGTCAAAGTACCAACTCTGTGCATCCTGTGAATAAAAGACAAATGGACAAGTATTTAACATTCATAAAAGTACTTAAGTGATTCTGGTCATTAACCCTTGAGGCACCTTTAAGCTGATTATACACTTGACTGTCATGTCCTGGGCCGGTGGCCCAGTGTTTTATGTTTTCTTGGTATTGTTTCTGTTTCTCGAGTCATGTTTTGTTGTCTTTTGCATTTTTGCCCTCAGTTATTTCTGGTTCCTTGTGTCTCCTAGTGTTGTGACTAGTCTGCGTCTCTGTCCTGAGTCTGTCTGCCTGTTCCCCGTGTTAAGTCTGCATGTTCCTTGGTTAGTCACTTCCTGTTTATTTTGACAGTCTGGTTTCCCTGTGCTTTGTGTTTAGTTTTGCTTCCTCTGTGTTATTAGTTTCATTTGCCTCACCTGCTGTGCACTGCTGTTTCCTCTTCCCCTGATTACCCATTGTGTATTTAAGCCCTCAGTTTCCATGTGTTCTTTGTCACGTCGTTGATGTTTTGTGCCTGAGTGTTTCCTGTGATCCCTGTGGCTTCCCTTTGTCTCCCCTCATCTACCTTCCAAGGTGTTTTGTATTTGTTTTCCCCCATACATAAATAAATCCCCTTTTAAGTTATGTTTACCTCTGGTGTCCTTCGTGTTTGCCCTTCCTCGCCCGTTTCCTCCCCAGCCATGACACTTTTTATCTTTAGGTCCCAAAATGTTACAGCTGCTAAAACTATAAACATTCAGGGGTAATTATTTTCAACTTCACTGCATCACCTTTTTATATACATTTTGGGTTGGTCAGAAGAAGCCAGATTTTTTATAAAGTTAAAAAAACAAAAAGTAATATTTTCCAAAAATAAAACTGTATTTCCAAGCTAACTACACAAATACAGCAGACCAAGAATACAATCCAATACGTCTTACCTGCTTCCTTCTTGCACGACACCAGGCAGAATTTTTAATGGCTGCCACCTTTTCAAGAACGTGAGGTTGACTGTATCGGAAGTTGCGGCGGAAGCTGGAAAACATTTTTGTACATTGTAAATAAAGAGTGTAAACACAGTGCATACATAAACAATATTCAGCCAAAAAGCACACACAAACACCAATAGATAGATACAACACCAATAGATACTTACACACAATTATGTCACTGTCCACGCATTAGAAACACTCGCATTGTGAGGCGAACACAGTCTGGAAAATAAACGTGAAAATAAATAACAGTAAAAACATTTTAAGTTATTCTCTCCTCCACACATTGAATACTGCGTGCTTTGTTTTTGATTCTTACTCTTTGCAGAGGATCATACCGGCTTTTATTGGATTTGGAGTTGTGCAGGCCGCGAACTGCTTCCTATTAGGTGAAACCAAATAAAAATAAGAAACCGAACCACAATACGTCTTTCAACTTACTGTGACCATTTCGCGACTCTTGGTCGTTTCTTAAACAAAAATACTAAGTCTTACCGCAGTTTTCGGATTGTGCTGCTGTCTTTTCCTCTTTATTCCTTCTGTAGGTGAGTCTTTATTAGATTCAAGAACATCTAGTCTCTATATAATAGACACCATCTTGTCTTTCAGTTGCGCTAGTAGAAACTTGAGTAACTGACGAGATAACCCACTCATTGCCAGTTATGGTATAGTTACCTTGAAAAAGTAGTCCGACTACTGATTACTCCTTTAAAAAGTAACTTACTTAGTTTACTGATTACTTAATTTTAGAAGTAACTAAGTTAGATTACATGTTACTTTATTAGTTACTTTCAACAGCGGCCAGTCTTGTGCCAAAAAGTGATCGTCTGTCATAAAGTGATTCAGATGTTTCTGTATGTTTTTATGTGTAATATCTTTGCTTATTTGATATGATTTATGAAGGGCTTATATATAAAATGCAGAAATACCCTGTTTTTCAACAATCTTTAGGAGTCTGTGATATTGTACCTACATTACAATCAATCCTGTGCTTTTTGGCCCCTTCAAATATCTTTATAGAACTGTGATGTTATATTTGTTGTGATTTCTGCAGCCTTCTGAGCCAGATTTCTGTTTAAAAAGACATTTTTAATGTCAGACAGTTTTTACCTTGATTAAAAAAAACCCAGAATATATAAATATATGGACCTGGGCCCATCCCTGTGCAGGTGGGTTCACAGCTTCCTGACCAGCAGACCACAAGTGGTACGAGTGGGTCACCTCACCTCATCCTCCCTTACCCTCAACACCGGATCCCCCAGGGCTGTTTGCTCAGCCCTCTGCTGTACTCACTGTACACCCATGACTGCGAGGCCACGTCAGAGTCCAACATCATCATCAAGTTTGCTGACGACACTGCTGTTGAGGAGACAGCCTACAGGAGAGAGGTCTCCCGCCTGGAGAACTGGTGCCAGGAGAACCACCTCCTGCTCAACGTCAGCAAAACGAAGGAACTGATTGTGGACTTCAGCAGGAAGCAGCAGAGGGACTACCATCCACTTGTGCTGAGGTGGAAAGAGTGGACACTTTCAAATACCTGGGAGTGACCATCTCACAGAACCTGTCCTGGACTCATCACATTAACATCACTGTGAAGAAGGCCAGACAGCGTCTCTACCTCCTCAGGCAGCTGAGAGACTTCAAGCTCCCACTCAAGGTGCTCAGGAACTTTTACACCTGCACCATCGCGAGCATCATGCGTGGGAGCATCACCACCTGGATGGGAAACTGCACTAAGCAGGACTTCATGGCTCTAAAAAGGGTGGTTCGTTCAGCTGAACGGACCATCAGAACCACCCTCCCCAACCTGCAGGACATTTACACCAAGCAGTGCAGGCTGAGGGCCATGAAGATCCTAAAACAGCCCGGCCACCCCGGACACTCTCTCTTCTCCCTGCTCCCATCAGGCCGGCGTTACCGCTGCATGAGGACTAAGACTGAAAGGTTGAAGAAGAGTTTTTACCCACAAGCCATCCGTCTGCTCAACTCTGAGCCCTAACTGGACCATTATTGCACAATGTAAATATTATAATCTATAATTCCAAGTGTGTATAGTGTATAGTATATAGAGTATAGTGTATAGTGTGAATTACTTATTTTTATATATATAAAATAAGTAAAATAAGTGTGTGTGTATATATATATATATATATATATATATATATATATATATATATATATATATATATATATACACACACACTGCTCAAAACACTTAAACAACACAATATAACTCCAAGTAAATCAAACTTCTGTGAAATCAAACTGTCCACTTAGGAAGCAACACTGATTGACAATCAATTTCACATGCTGTTGTGCAAATGGAATAGACAACAGGTGGAAATTATTGTCAATTGGCAAGAAACACTCAATAAAGGAATGGTTCTGCAGGTGGGGACCACAGACCACTTCTCAGTTCCTATGATTTCTGGCTGATGTTTTGGTCACTTTTGAATGTTGGTGGTGCTTTCACACTCGTGGTAGCATGAGACAGACTCTCCAACCCACACAAGTGGCTCAGGTAGTGCAGCTCATCCAGGATGGCACATCAATGCAAGCTGTGGCAAGAAGGTTTGCTGTGTCTGTCAGCGTGGTGTCCAGAGGCTGGAGGCGCTACCAGGAGACAGGCCAGTACACCGTGAGACGTGTGAGACCATATTGCTGGTGCGGTTGGCCCTGGGTTCCTCCTAATGCAGGACAATGCTAGACCTCATGTGGCTGGAGTGTGTCAGCAGTTCCTGCAAGATGAAGGCATTGAAGCTATGGACTGGCCCGCCCATTCCCCAGACCTGAATCCGATTGAGCACATCTGGGATCTGGGACATCTGGGATCTGGGACATCATGTCTCGCTCCATCCACCAACGTCACGTTGCACCACAGACTGTCCAGGAGTTGTCGGATGCTTTAGTCCAGGTCTGAGAGGAGATCCCTCAGGAGACAATCTGCCACCTCATCAGGAGCATGCCCAGGTGTTGTAGGGAGGTCATACAGGCATGTGGAGGCCACACACAATACTGAGCCTCATTTTGACTTGTTTTAAGGACATTACATCAAAGTTGGATCAGCCTGTAGTGAGTTTTTCCACTTTAGTTTTGTGTGTGACTCCAAATCCAGGCCTCCATTAGTTAATAAATTTGATTTCCATTGATGATTTTTGTGTGATTTTGTTGTCAGCACATTGAACTTTGTACAGAACAAAGTATTCAATGAGAATATTTCATTCATTCAGATCTAGGATGTGTTATTTGAGTGTTCCCTTTATTTTTTTTGAGCAGTGTACATATATATGGCACTACATTCTACCACAGCCCTTATCTATGCTTTCATCCTAGCTGCTTGAGTTTTGTAAGATTCACACTACTCTAGTCCAGTTGCAAAGGTGGGGCTCATACCTCCTGGATGTGTCTATCGTATGTGGTATGTAGTGTATGTTTTTATCAAGACATTAAGCAAGCCTTATAAATGTGTATGTTTATCATTAAACCTTATAGTGTATTGATAAAATTAAAAAAATATATGATTAAATGTGGTATTTAGAAATGTAACCATTCATCAAAATTACACAAATAGCAATGAGGAATATGTGTGCAGAAATGGAAAATGGGAAACTAGGCTTATGTGTTAAGAAAGTCCAGAAATACCTGGAGAAGAGGTGGTGCGTAAGAAAGACTGGGTATTTGTGCAGCACATTTGTCAGAATTAGCTAAAAATGAACGTTTATAAAGCCAGAAACACTACCAGGTTGTGTAGGAAGGTGTGGTTGATAGGACAGGGCAGCAGGAAGACAGCCAGTTCTGCATGTTTCTTTAGGGCATCAAAATAGGTCATATTCACATCAGGGACATCGGCATAATTTTTTTGACTTCTCTGCTGCTAGAGTGGGTCAGTCCAGTTGCCCATGGCTGTAGAGGAGGGGGATGGGATGGATAAAGAAAACCTCTACATGAAGTGTATCACTAGCACAATCGTAAATGATTCGAAGCAAGCATTAAAACTTGCCAGATTCACCAGATAACTACTGTAAATTATGCATAGTGTGAAACAGTATTGATTTTAGCCATCTGTAAAAGATTTTATGGAACAAATGAAATGTGTATGACATTTGTTCTCTGCAATAAAAACTAACATGGAACAATGAGCCACATAGCTGTAACTTTGCTGTGCATCATGTACAGTCAAAACTTTTGGACGCACTGAATGCCACACTTTTGACTAGTACTGTAGATCAGTTCGTCGTGGCCAAGTCAGTGCCTACAATATTGCAGGATAATATTGGGTATCACTGCTCACATGTTCAAGGACACAAATGCAAACAACGGAGTTATCCATACAGTTTATTTAACATCATTGGGTATCATTAGAGAGTTGCACAAACATCCTTTAAACAGCTGTCTCAATTTAAAAATAAAGCTTAACAGTACAACCGTCAAACTCCCCACCACAGATAGTATAAATGGTGAAGCCAATGTACAAATGCCTTCGACCTGCATTGTTGTAATCTTCAACAGGGGATAATATCTGTAGTTGCAAAATGTTTCGGGTACTACAGAGTTTAGAAAAACAGCCTTTTGATAATACCCCTTGAAACACTTCCCTAATGGGCTCAGTCACTAGGTTCAGGTCATACTGAATAAAACATGAAGTCTATTTGTATAATTTGGGCATCCTAACTTTAAGGAAAATAAAAAAAAGAATTTTCTTTGCCATGTTCATTGGCTAACATCATTAGCAAACATATTCACAAATTAGTTTCTAGTTAGTGACATTATCAGACTGCAACACACACACACAGAATTTAACAAGTTGACAATGAGGGAATATTTTCTCCAGTAAAGTTTCAGACAAACCTGGAACTGAGAGACTACCAAGAACGTTCAGTTTCCCCAATGTAAGATTGAAACTCTTTGCATGTTTACTAAACATATATGTCACACACGTGTGTGTGTGTGTATGACTCGTTTGCTGAAACTGACAACATAAAGGGCAAACTAGCAACACTTAAAGTGAAGACATCAATTTAGTAGCTCATGATGTGCTTGATTTTGAGACTTTGAGATAAAACATTGAAATAGTGGACATAAATATCTATTGTAAATTCAAAACTGGTCCAGAGCCATTTTTGCCAAGTTCTACTGGAATAGTAAGACCATTAGACCTTAAGTGTCCACCATGTGGTGTCTTATTTCTCCCAGGTTTCTAAAGTTTCTTCAAAATGAACACCAAATATTGACATGAGCAAAGGGTCCTCAATGGGAGACCCCCATAAATAATAAGAATGACTCATGAGGTACATCACAGTAAATCTTTATTTAAGACAACACACAGTGATCAAATTGACCCGTTTTTTTAATGTATCTGTTTATTTACACTGCTGATAAAATTCACAATAAAAGTAAAAAAAAAAAAAAAAGCCACATTAAAAGGCTCCAACCCCATATGGGCAGTAACTTAAAGCTGTTGGAATGCAGGGATGGAACAACACCCCACATGCATGCAGTCATCTATGTCAGAGTAAAGGTTAGGGTCACTTGATGGTCACACTTATTTCTAGGTCAAAGTGGGATATTCTGACATATAAGTGGAAATGTGTTTAATCTTCAACATGTGATAGAACATGAGCCAGAGAAGTGTTTCATAGAGACGACTTTAAAAAAAGCAGGGACACATATGGGTTTGTCATGAACCCACATATATGTGTCTCAAAGATTTGTGGACCTGAATGCAGGACAGGAATAAACATTAGGCAAACTTTAATGCTTTCTTCGTCCAGAGAATCAAAAAGAGGTCCATAAATCTTGGTGTTTACAGAGCACTAAGCCAGGGTATCCAAACATCCAGAAACGCATGTACTACATGTACATGAACAATGCAACAAAGGACAAGGGGAGACTCAATATAAACACAAGATAATGCAAGGACTACTGCATGAATTGCCACCTTATCAGAGGAGTTTGTGTGTCCCAGTGATGCCCCCTGGTAGGGTCTCCCATGGCAAATTGGTCCTGGGTATGGAGCCAGACAAAGAGCGATTCAAATGACCCCTATGAAACACACATCAAGGGAACCTTTTACCATGCCCAGGATAGGGTAGCCAGGCCTGAGGAAAGAGCACAAGGGAGAGCATCTACAGGGGTTGGACAATGAAACTGAAACACCTGTCATTTTAGTGTGGGAGGTTTCATGGCTAAATTGGACCAGCCTGGTGGCCAATCTTCATTAATTGCACATTGCACCAGTAAGAGCAGAGTGTGAAGGTTCAATTAGCAGGGTAAGAGCACAGTTTTGCTCAAAATATTGCAATGCACACAACATTATGGGTGACATACCAGAGTTCAAAAGAGGACAAATTGTTGGTGCATGTCTTGCTGGCGCATCTGTGACCAAGACAGCAAGTCTTTGTGATGTATCAAGAGCCACGATATCCAGGGTAATGTCAGCATACCACCAAGAAGGATGAACCACATCAGACAGTGGACGCAAGAGGAAGCTGTCTGAAAGGGATGTTCGGGTGCTAACCCGGATTGTATCCAAAAAACATAAAACCATGGTTGCCCAAATCATGGCAGAATTAAATGTGCACCTCAACTCTCCTGTTTCCACCAAAACTGTCCATCGGGAGCTCCACAGGGTCAATATACACGGCCGGGCTGCTATAGCCAAACCTTGGGTCACTCATGCCAATGCCAAATGCCGGTTTCAATGGTGCAAGGAGCGCAAATCTTGAGCTCTGGACAATGTGAAGCATGTATTGTTCTCTGATGAGTCCACCTTTACTGTTTTTCCCACATCCAGGAGAGTTACGGTGTGGAGAAGCCCCAAAGAAGCGTACCACCCAGACTGCTGCATGCCCAGAGTGAAGCATGGGGGTGGATCAGTGATGGTTTGGGCTGCTATATCATGGCATTCCCTTGGCCCAATACTTTTGCTAGATGGGCGCGTCACTGCCAAGGACTACTGAACCATTCTGGAGGACCATGTGCATCCAGTGGTTCAAAAATTGTATCCTGAAGGCGGTGCCGCGTATCAGGATGACAATGCACCAATACACACAGCAAGACTGGTGAAAGATTGGTTTGATGGACATGAAAGTGAAGTTGAACATCTCCCATGGCCTGCACAGTCACCAGATCTAAATATTATTGAGCCACTTTGGGGTGTTTTGAGGAGTGAGTCAGGAAACGGTTTCCTCCACCAGCATCATGTCATGACCTGGCCACTATCCTGCAAGAAGAATGGCTTAAAATCCCTCTGACCACTGTGCAGGACTTGTATATGTCATTCCCAAGACGAATTGACGCTGTATTGGCCGCAAAAGGAGGCCCTACACCATACTGATAAATTATTGTGGTCTAAAACCAGGTGTTTCAGTTTCATTGTCCAACCCCTGTAGATATAGTCAGGCTCACCTCAGTGCAAGGCCTGGGCTCTGTAACCAGTCTCCTGGAGAGGGGCTAGACTGTGTTTCAGTGTGGAGTTGCCCTTGGTGAGAAGCAGCAAGCTGGGGTGGGTATTCTTGTATCCCCCCGGCTTACTGCCTGTAGGAGTTTTCACCGGTAGATTAGAGGGTTGTTTCCCTGCACTTTCGGGCTGGGGAACGAGTCCTGGCTGTTGTTTGCGTTTATGCGCTGAATGACAGTTACCCACCCTTTTTGGAGTCGCTGGGCGGAGTGCTCAAGGGTGCTCCATCTGGTGACTCCATTGTCCTGCTGGGAGACTTCAATGCTCATGTGGGCAATGACAGTGAGACCTGGAGGAGCGTGATGGGGAGGAACGGCCTGCCCGGTCTGAACCCAAATGGTGTCTTGTTATTGGACTTCTCTGCAAACCACAGTTTGTCCATCCATGTTCGAACATAAGGATGTCCAGGAGTGCACATGGCACCAGGTCAATGATTGATTTTGTAATCATATCATCAGATTTGTGGCTGTATGTTCTGGACAATTGGGTGAAGAGAGGATCTGGGCTGTCAACTGATCCCCACCCGGTGGTGAGTTGAAACAGATGATGAGGGAGAATGCTGGACAGACCTGGCTCACCTACAGATATAGTGAGGGCATGCTGGGAAGGCCTGGCAGAGGTCCCAGTCCACAAGATCTTCAAGTCCCACCTCCGGCAGAACGTCAACAGCATTCTGAGGGAGGCTGAGGACATTGAGTCCAAATGGACCATATTCTGCACCTCCGTTGATGAGGCTGCTGCTCAGAGCTGTGGTGGTTGGTTCCTGTTGCACCAGATGGTGGTCACCGAAGGTGATGGGAACCATCAAGCTGAAGGAGTCTTATCGGGCTTGGTTGGCTGTGGGACTCAGGAGACAGCTGAAGGGTACCGGCAGACCAAGCAAAAACTTGGGTATGGGAGGAGTTCGGTGAGGCCATGGTGACTTTCAGACAGCCTCCAAGAGATTCTGGCAAACCATCAGGTGACTCAGGGAAATAAAGTGGTGCTTTGCCCACATGGTTTATAGTGCAGGTGGGGGCGCTTCTGACTTCAACTGAGGCTCTAGTTGGACTGTGGAAGGAATATTTTGAGGACCTCCTTATCCCACTGCTTCCACTACAAAAGTGTAGTGAATGCAGAGTCTGGGGACAAGGGGGACGACTCACACATCACTGGGGGGTGAGGTCATGGAAGTGGTTAAACAACTCCTTGGTGGCAGGGCCCCTGTGGTGGACGACATTCACCCTGAGTTCCTTAAGGCTATCGATGTTGTAGGTCTGACATGGTTGACACGCCTCTGCAAAGTTGCGTGGAGATCTGGGGTGGTGCCCCCCATCTTTAAAAAGGGGAACTGGAGGGTGTGCTCCAACTATTGGAGATCACACTCCTCAGCCTCCCCGGTAAGGTCAATGCCAGGGTGCTGGAAAGGAGGGTCCATTTGTTAGTTTGAACCTCAGATCCAAGAGAAACAATGTGGTTTTCATCTTGTTTATGAAACACTGGGCTAACTCTTTATCCTCTCGAGGATATTCAAGTATGCGTGGGAGTTTGCCCAGCATTCAATCACATCCCTCAGGGTAGCCGGTGGGGCGTGCTGTGGGATGGGGTGTCTGGCCCATTGTTGTGACCCATTCAGTCCCTGTACAACCACAGTGAGAGCTTGGTCGGTATTGCTGACCATAATTCGGACTCGTTTCCTGTGGATGTTGGACTTCGCCAGGGATGACCTCATCATCAATTTTGTTCATAAGTTTTATGGACAGAATTATTAGGTGTAGCCAAGTGGCGGGAGGCTTCTGCCTTTGTAGCCTCAGAATCTCATCTCTGCTTTTTGTGGATGATGCAGTCCTGTTGACTTCATCAGGTTGTGGCCTCCATCTTGCAGTGGAATGGTTTGCAGCCGAGTGTGAGGTTGCTAGCATGAATTAGCACCTCTATGTCTGAAGCCAAGGTCCTCAGCCAGAAAGGGGTGGTGTGCCCACCCCAGCTCAGGAATAAGTTGTTACCTCAGGTTGAGGAGTTTAAGTATTTCGGGGTCTTGTTCACAAGTGACAGGAGAAGGAAGCGGGAGATAGAGAGATGGATTGGGGCTGCATCTACAGTGATGTCGTGGTGAAGGAGCTGCGTGTGAAAGCAAAGCTGTCGATTTACTGGTCAATCCCTTCCCTCACCCATGGTCCCAAGTTTTGGATAGTGACCAAAAGAACGAGATTGTGAATACAAAAATTGAGCTTCCTCTGAAGGGTGGCTGGCCCCTCCCTTAAAGATAGGAGGAGCTCAGAGTAAAGTCACTGCTACTCAACATCGAAAAGAGCTAGTTGAGGTGGTTCAGGCTAAGATGCTTCCCGGCTGCCTCTTGGGTGAGGTGTTCTGGGCATGTCCTCCCAGGAGGAGCCTATTTCTCCCGTGAAAGAAAATGGATGGATGAATACAAGGAGAGGAAACAGGTGTGGAACACAGTAGAAACTAATCAGGGACAATGAAACCAGGGAAGTGAACTAAATACAAAGCTCTGACTTTCATTTTTATTTTGATAAAGCAGGAAGCAACTAAACAGGGAAACACGTAACACAGAGACAAAAGTCTTGACAACAAAATACAATGGAACACTTGAATAAACTAGAATAAAACTGAACCACAAAGGGAAGTAAATATAAGCCAAAGAATTAAACAAAGATAAAACCTCAAAACACTGGTTCAAAGACCCAGGACCATGACATGTTTCCTGCAACACATTATTCATCACATAATTAAAAAAAACAAATAAAAAATTTAAATGACACTGTTACAGAACCACTGGAACAATGGGAGTTTCTCAGTCCTGCTGGCACCAAGTGCTGCTCATAGGGGACTGTCTGGATGTTAGGATGTTCTTTGTAACATCCTAAGGTAGGATCTTACCTTTTATTAAAAAGTGCATTGAAACAACTGTTTCAAGGAACTGGACTGTTCCTTTTAGATCTTCTTGGTGAAACTCAGGCTAGTCTCAACTGCCATTCGTACTTCATGAAACAGATCTCTGGGAAAACAGAAGTCTGTGCACTACTTGAAAGGGCTGCTGCTTTTTGATGTTTTAAAACCTGAGTTCAAGTTCATTTGGTGCCACAAACTGTAATTTGAGAATGTGTTGTGTATAGTTTCCCATTACAGTGAAAACTGGCACATAATTTTGGCACAAAGTTTGTGCTTTGTAGCACATTGCATGTTTTTGGAATTATCTCACAATGTGAGGGTCACACACTAGTGCAACATTTGTCAGACCAGAGTCTATTTGACTCTGTTTGGCAGCATACATTAAATATCGCCATAAAAAACTTCATAGACTTTATAAATTAATCTTTATCAAGATATTAGATATTAAGTTGATTTTGCACGGGTGGTCCATAATAATGAACACATTACACACATAATTTCTATGTACCTACTCATGCACTATTGCACACATAAAAACATGTGCTCACTCTGATTCCATGTGTTTTCACATGTAACTCTTTCAAATGATCTCCTGTAAATGTAACTAGAAATGTAACATTGACAAAAATAGAACTTTTAAAAATGGATCAGTCCAAGTATTTAAAGGTGCAATCAGTGACCTTTTATTGCCTTATTGCATAATACGGTACATGGATAATGCAGTTGGAGTTTGCAGCTGTTGATAACTATTAATTTCAAATTCCAGTGATTATACTGTTAGAGTTTGAGACCTGTTAAGAATCTTAAAGACTTTCAAATACACAACCAGTGAAAAGTTTGAACACACTCACCCATTCATATCAATGGGTACGTGTTTCCAAACTTTTGACTGGTACTATATCACAGACACGCACACACACAGAGAGAGAGAGAGAGAGAGAGAATAAGAGAGTAGTAGCAACACTATCTTTGGAACAATAAGTCAGGGGTTCGAATTGTAGCCAGGGCATGCATTCAGTAAGGCTTCCCAGACTAGGTCTTCCACATGACTATATATATATATATATATATATATATATATATATATATATATATATATATATATATATATACACATATATATATATACACATATATATATATATACACATATATAGAATATCTTTATTGTCATTGCATAAAACAATTGATACTATGAAAAAACAAAAAGTTAGTAAATTAAAGCCATACTGTCTCAGACACTGCCAGATTTTTTTGGCGCTATATAAATAAAATTGAATTGAATTGAATTGAATTAACAAGGTCTGTGTCAGATATTGAGGAACCAGGACATACTGATGATACAGCAGGATAAGTAGACAAGAGATGAAAACAGGGAGTTGTTGGAATGCTACTAGACAAGTAACGCCAGCAAAAGGGGTTACATGAAGAGGATGTGGGACCTATGGACACCCAACATCTCAGCTAACATTGAAACAACTAGTAGCTCAGTGTTCCAACATCTGCAATAAGCAACTGCTCACAACTAGAGACTGATGAGGTACAACACAAAAGCTTCGCCAAGGGGAAGCCAGCACATCAGGTTAGGGAGGAGCTGTCATCGTCCCCACACTCCAAGACTTGGTATCAAGCCCCAAGAACAAGTGGTATGTTGAACGTGAGAGCAGCTGACCTTAAACACAGCTAGAACCCTGCACACTTCATGGCTGATTACCAAGACTACATGGTATCTCATATCTCATTGTACATCCTGTATAATGACAATAAAAGGCATTCTATTCTATTCTATACCCTCTGAAATAGTACTAGAAGACGTGAATGTAGCACTACAGACGATCCCTACTGTCACCAAGTTAGCCAGCTATCAGAACTGTAGCAAGGTGTGCAACACGAAGCTGTACAAGAAGTACAACAAGCTATGTATCCTTCAGACCTTATAAACTGCAAAGACTCAGAGCCTTGGCTAGTACCGTATTTTTCACACTATAAGGTGCACTTAAAATCCTTAAATTTTCTCAAAAATTGGCAATGCGCCTTATAATCTGGTGCACCTTATGTATGAATTATTGTTGTGCTTACTGACCTTGATTTTTATGTGGTACACTGCGCTCAAAAATCTGTCAAAATGTTTTAGTGCGACTGTGGTAAGGGACACTTAACAAATATCGACATTTTCCAGAGCGTACAAAGCGGACAACGGGGGGGGGGGGTGGCACCCACCCAGCGTAGCTTTTCAAATAGTTGAGCGCTGCCATTTGACTGCTGATGGCAGAGACACTCACACCACTGCACCACTGCATATTCTGCAGTGATATGGCCTCCGGTCTGGCAGATCAGTTCAAATGCCTCATTGAATTCTCTAAAATAGGCCATCATCGATTCACAAAATGACTCTATTGACGATATTAGACAAGAACATGCTGTGAATGCGGCCGGAGGAAAATTCAACAAGAAGTGGAAGCACTGTTCCAAAATGGAAACCATACACAGTAAACTGCAGAAAACTATGATGGATTTGGCCTATTCTCATCTATCTATGGCCCGTATATTTGTGTGTAATCTGGCGATCAGTGGCCAGCACTGTTGCCAACTTTTGTGCAACAAAACTCACTATGGGCTGCCTCAAAAATGCTAAAAGTCGCTAAAGCACGAATCAAGGTCCGGGGGTGTGTGTGCTGCCCCTCTCTGTGCCAAAGAGAGGTCCGGGCGATGCCACAGCATATGAAGGGATGCGGTATGAGCGTTGTATGTACGTAAAACACAGTGACAGCAGAGTTTTCAGGTTTCCAGTGTTGAATCAAAAAGGGATTTCCTTTTTTTTAATGTTTTTTCTTTGCTTATATCGGTAAATATACTGGTGCACAGGATTTGTGACAAGTTGCCATTAGGCGTGGGATGTACAGAGGAGACCTGAACCCCCCTCAGGCAAGACTGGCTATAAATGCTGGCAAAAGAATGGAGCAACCATTAGGCACTTCCTCTACATGGGTGACCTCAAGCTGTACAACAGGAGTGAACAAGACATTAATTCACTGATACACACCAGTAGGATCTACAGCAATGATACTGGAATGTCATTTGGACTGGAGAAGTGTAGTCAGAGGGGGATAGTACTTAAAATTGGTGAAATTGCACTACCAGAAGGAAACATTGCAGAGACTTGAAATTGCACAGGCAAGTGGGAACCATGGGAAGATGCCACTAGGACAGTCACAACCACCAAAGAGTATGACAAGCCCTGAAGAGTCAGCTGAATGAAAGAACAAGATTGGGCAATCAACACCTATGCCTTGTCAGTCATCAGATACACTGCTGAGATAATAAACTGCCAAAAGAGGAGACAGAAGCCACTTACATCAAGACAAGAAAGCTCATTATCATGCATGGAAGGTTTCACCTCATAAGAGGTATGAAGAAAGAAGAAAGTTGAGGACAAGTGAGTGTCAGTGTCATGAAATGTGCTGTGTGTTGCAGGTTGGGACCCCAAAATGCAGACTGCAGAAAGGGGTTTTCTTTGAGGATATGAACTCAAAGCTTTATTGCTGGAAACCATGAAAAAAGACGGGACCAGCAAAACTAATTACAAAGCATGGTGAGCACACAGCAGAGGGACCAGACAATGCCAAACATGCAACGACCTGAAAAAATAACTGATGAGAACATAGACAATATATACAGACCAGGAACTGGGAAACAGCTGGGAGGGTAACATAGGAAGCAAAACTAACCCTAAAGCACAAGGACCAAAGACACCAAAATAAAACAGGAAGTAACAAAACACAAGGACTAGGTCTAGGACACATGAACAGGATAAACAATAAGCACACAAACATCCACAATCAAAGAACACATGGTAATCAAAACCAGAAGCCTAACACAAGGAAAACAACATAACACATATATCAAAATATCAAAAAACTAACATAAAGCACCGGGCCAGAGGCCCAGGACCATGACCATGACTGTCAGAACCACTATCCAGAATGAAAAGACAAAGATCCATGAGTACATCAAAAACATTGACATTAGGAATTGTATGCTGAGTGAATACCTCAGCAACAGAAACCTCAGAAAGACGAACTATCATGAAAGGACATGTCACTGCATGGCATGTACCACCAGTGGCTGATATCACGAAATCCTACCTATGGCTGGACAAAGCTGGACTGAAAGACAAGTTCTGAGCACAAAATCGATCCCAGATTCAGGCAGTGTAGAAATGCCTCTGAGACAATCTAGCACATAACGTCTCTTGATGTCAGAACATAACAGCAGGGTGCAAGATCCTAGGAGTCACAGCATACACAGAAATCTATAACCAAGTGGCTGGCACAGTAAGTATGAACATCTGTGCTGAGTATGGCCTCGAAGTCCCAAGATCAAAATCGGAGACACACCCAAAGGGGGCTGAGAATGACCGAGCTAAGATCCTGTGGTTCAGGATGCTGTGCTGTTGTTACTGTGGTGGGCTCGCTCTCTCTTACTTTTCCAGGAGGCAGGCGTTTTGGAGTTTCTCCACCTTTCTGGAGGTCATAGCTGAGCAGCCCTGCACACCTGATTCTTGTCATGTGGCAACCCTGTATGTAAACCTATAACTGCGAAGGTGTCTGCTGTGACACAATGTAGTTCAATAGTGCAGCCATTTGCAGACTTCCAGCAACAAAAAAACACAATTTCCCTATAGGCAAAGTGCAATTTATGAGCTTTCAGGAACCATTTGAATTTTTCTGATAGGACAAACGGTTGCGGAGTTATGTAAAAGCCATCCGATCAAGTTCCTTTGATCAGCCAACTCGGCGGCGATATGCTACATCTTAACCAGCTGTTCAGAGCTAGTAATGACAGGTAACTGGTGCTTCAGCGACGATGACCCAGCGTTAAAGGATTAAGGTCCAGTCTAATCAAACCGTCTTCACCAGAGTGTCAGCAACCATGTGGTAAACAACCTCCAGCCATCTCATGACCAAGAGACCTTTTGTGCATTCGCTCATGTCTCAGTCTTTTTCTCTGCTCCACCTCACTTTCACGTTCCTGCATCTTTGGACCAGCTTGTCATGTTTCCTGGGAATCTCTCACTATGCACCCACGCCTGCCAGCCCTCCTGGAAATCATCTGAGGCTCCACAACAAACACACACCCCCTCTCAAGGATTGCCCAGCTTCCACTTACAAAGAGACTCACCCACACCACCAGTGTTTTTCACCTGTGCCAGTTGCTACTGAATTAGCATTCGATGGGAAAGCTCTTCAGGACCCAGCTTCTAGCGTAGAATCTAGGCCAGGACTGGGCAAACTACAGCCCGTTGGTCTTTTTAATCTGGCCCACTGAAGATTGGTACAGTACTGCCTAAATTAAATCATATAATTATGACTGATGTCAAGGATTCCAAGAATTTCTAGAACAAAACTAACACCAGACTTCAATGCACTGGTAAAAACAACACTGTTCCCAAAAAAACGACGTGGGCTTCATAGATAATTGGCAAAGTTTCTGGGGAAAACCTGGTCTGGTTAGGAGAGACGGCATCCATCCCACTTTGGATGGAGCAGCTCTCATTTCTAAAAATATGGCCAAATTTATTAACCCTCCTAAAACCTGACTACCCAGGGTTGAGACCAGGAAGTAGAGTTGCAGTCTTACACGCCTCTCTGCAGCTTCTCTCCTCCTGCCATCCCCCCAAAACCCCATCCCCATAGAGTCGGTGCCTGCTCCCAGACCAAAAAACAAAGCTAAAATCAGCAAAAAGCTATTCAAGCATAAAAATTCAAAAACAATAAATAATACAGCTTCATCAACTGCACCAAAAAATAAAACAATTAAATGTGGATTGTTAAACATTAGGTCTCTCTCTTCCAAGTCCCTATTATGATTTAATAATTGATCAACGTATTGATTTATTCTGCCTTACAGAAACCTGGTTACAGCAGGATGAATATGTTAGTTTAAATGAATCAACACCCCCGAGTCACAGTAACTGTCAGAATGCTCGAAGCACAGGTCGAGGAGGAGGATTAGCTGCAATCTTCAATTCCAGCTTATTAATTAATCAAAGACCCAGACAAAGTTTTCATTCTTTTGAAAGCCTGACTCTTAGTCTTGTCCATCCTAATTGGGAAAATCAAAAACCTGTTTTATTTGTTATTATCTATCGTCTACCTGGTCCTTACGCAGAGTTTGTCTGATTTCTCAGACTTTTTATCTGATTTAGTGCTCAGTTCAGATAAAATAATTATAGTGGGTGATTTTAACATCCATGTAGATGCTGAGAATGACAGCCTCAACACTGCATTTAATCTATTGTTAGATTCAATTGGCTTCTCTCAAAATGTAAAGGAGCCCACCCACCACTTTAATCATACTCTGGATCTTGTCCTAACATATGGCATAGAAACTGAAGACTTAACAGTATTCCCTGAAAGCCCCCTCCTGTCTGATCATTTCTTAGTAACATTTACATTTACTTTAATGGATTACACAGCAGTGGGGAATAAGTTTTATTACAGTAGAAGTCTTTCTGAAAGTGCTGTAACTAAGTTTAAGGATCTAATTCCTTCATTGTTATGCTCTTTAGTGCCATGTGCCAACACAGTACAGAGCAGCTACCTAAACTCTGCTCCCAGTGAGGTCGATTATCTCGTCAATAGTTTTACATCCTCACTGCGTATAACTTTGGATACTGTGGCTCCTCTGAAAAGGAAAGCTTCAAATCAGAAGTGCCTGACTCCGTGGTACAATTCACAAACGCACAGCTTAAAGCAGATAACCCGAAAGCTGGAGAGGCAATGGCGTCTCACTAAATTAGAAGATGCTCATTTAGCCTGGAAAAAGAGTTTGTTGCTCTATAAAAAAGCCCTCCGTAAAGCTAGGACATCTTACTATTCATCATTAATTGAAGAAAATAAGAACAACCCCAGGTGTCTTTTCAGCACCGTAGCCAGGCTGACAAAGAGTCAGAGCTCTGTAGAGCCGAGTATTCCTTTCACGTTAACTAGTAGTGACTTCATGGATTTCTTTACAAATAAAATTTTAGACATTAGAGAAAAAATTATTCATAACCATCTCAAAGATTTATCTTCATGTTCGGCTGCTTTCAGCACTGCTGGTATTTGTTTAGACTCTTTTGCTCCAGTTGATCTTTCAGAGTTAACTTCAATAGTTACTTCCTCCAAACCAGCAACATGTTTATTAGATCCCATTCCTACTAGACTGTTCAAAGAAGTCTTTCCAATTATTGATGCTTCAATCTTAAAAATGATCAATCAGTCTTTATTAGTTGGCTATGTACCACAGACCTTCAAGGTGGCTGTAATTAAACCTCTACTTAAAAAGCCATCACTTGACCCAGCTGTTTTAGCTAATTATAGGCCAATATCCAACCTTCCTTTTCTCTCAAAGATTCTTGAAAGAGTAGTTGTAAAACAGCTAACTGATCATCTGCAGAGGAACGGTTTATTTGAAGAGTTTCAGTCAGGTTTCAGAATTCATCACAGTACAGAAACAGCATTAGTGAAGGTTACAAATGATCTTCTTAGAGCCTCTGACAGTGGACTCATCTCTGTACTTGTCCTGCTGGACCTCAGTGCAGCTTTTGATACTGTTGACCATAACATTTTATTACAGAGATTAGAGCTTGCTATAGGTATTAAAGGTACTGCACTGCAGTGGTTTGAATCATATTTATCTCATAGACTCCAATTTGTTCATGTAAATGGGGAGTCTTCACACACTAAGGTTAATTATGGAGTTCCACAGGGTTCTGTGCTAGGACCAATTTTATTTACATTATACATGCTTCCCTTAGGCAATATTATTAGAAAGCACTGCATCAATTTTCATTGTTATGCAGATGATACTCAGCTTTACCTATCAATGAAGCCAGATGACACACATCAATTAGTTAAACTGCAGGAATGTCTTAAAGATATTAAGGCCTGGATGACCTCTAATTTCCTGCTTCTAAATTCAGATAAAACTGAAATTCTTGTTCTCGGCCCCACAAATCTTAGAAACATGGTGTCTAACCAGATACTTACTCTGGATGGCATTACTTTGGCCTCCAGTAACACTGTGAGAAATCTTGGAGTCATTTTTGACCAGGATATGTCCTTCAATGCACATATTAAACAAATATGTAGGACCGCTTTTTTGCATTTGCGCAATATTTCTAAAATTAGAAACATCCTTTCTCAGAGTGATGCTGAAAAGCTCATTCATGCATTTATTACTTCTAGGGTGGACTATTGTAATTCATTATTATCAGGCTGTCCTAAAAGCTCCCTGAAAAGCCTTCAGCTGATCCAAAATGCTGCAGCTAGAGTACTGACAGGGACTAGAAAGAGAGAGCATATTTCTCCCATATTGGCTTCTCTTCATTGGCTCCCTGTTAAATACAGAACATAATTTAAAATTCTTCTCCTCACATACAAGGTCTTGAATAATCAGGCACCATCTTATCTCAAAGACCTCATAGTACCATATCACCCCAACAGAGCACTTCGCTCTCAGACTGCTGACTTACTTGTGGTTCCTAGGATACTTAAAAGTAGAATGGGAGGCAGAGCCTTCAGCTTTCAGGCGCCTCTTCTGTGGAACCAGCTTCCAGCTTGGATTCGGGAGACAGACACCCTCTCTATTTTTAAGATTAGGCTTAAAACTTTCCTTTATGATAAAGCTTATAGTTTAGGGCTGGATCAGGTGACCCTGAACCATCCCTTAGTTATGCTGCTATAGGCCTAGTCTGCTGGGGGGTTCACATAATGCACTGTTTCTTCTCATTCACCTTATTTACTTTGTTTATACTCCACTCTGCATTTAATCATTAATTGATATTAATCTCTGGCTCTCTTCCACAGCATGTCTTTCTCTCCCCTCAGCCCAACCGGTCACGGTAGATGACTGCCCCTCCCTGAGCCTGGTTCTGCTGGAGGTTTCTTCCTGTTAAAAGGGAGTTTTTCCTTTCCACTGTCACCAAGTGCTTGCTCATAGGGGGTCGTTTTGACTGTTGGGTTTTCTCTGTATTATTGTAGGGTCTTTACCCACAATACAAAGCGCCTTGAGGCGACAGTTTGTTGTGATTTGGCGCTATATAAATAAAATTGAATTGAATTGAACTAAAAGTAAATGTAAGTATTAACACTGCAATGCCTTTTTTATGTTTGTTTGATATGTATGAACCTGGTGCTGGCCTGGCCTGTCTGTCAAATTTCAAAACATCAATATGGCCCCAGAGCCAAAAAGTTTGCCCACCCCTGATCTAAGCAATCTTGCATTTCAAACAAGCTGTTTATAAATAGCTCCTGTCTCCTTGTCTGAGTTTGCAGTTGGGTCCACTTTGTAGCTTCCGCTGTAGGCACTGACAGGGACTTCCAGAGACAGACGGTCAAACTGGTGATGGCTAACCAACCAGACAAAGTAGTGGTGGATAAGCTGAGGAAGAAGGCTGTAGTGAGAGATGTAATAATACCAAGTTATAGCAGCACCAGGAAAAAGGAACACGAGAAGCTTGAGGAATACCGAGGGCTGACAGAAGAGCTAGAAAAGAGGTAAAGTTGAAGGCAAAAGTGGTCCCCTTGGTAATTGAAAGATTTTTGGCACTGATCCCCTAACTTGGGGAGTGGCTACAGCAGATTCCAGGAACAACATCCAAGGTCTCTGTCCAAAAGAGTGCAGTCCTAGGAACATCTAAGATACTGTGCAGGACCTTCAAGCTTCCAGGGCTTTGGCAGAGGACCTGAGCTTGGATACACACACACACACACACACATACACACACCACCCCCTAGGGCAGGGATCCTCAAATCCAGGCATCGAGGTCCAGGGTCCTGCAGGTTTTAGATGTGTCCTTGATCCAACACACCTGAGTCAAATAAAGAAGTCATTAGCAGGACTCTGGAGAACTTGACTCCATACTGAGGTGGGAATTCAGCCATTTGAATCACAAACATAAATATATTTCACTGGAATTTAATGTGAAAGACCAACACAAAGTGGTATACAATTGTGAAGTGGAAAAAAAATTATACATGATTCAAAACATTTTTTACAAATAAAAAACTGAAAAGTGCGGTGTCCAAAAGTATTCAGCCCCCTTTTCTCTGAGCGCAACCAATTGCATTCAGAAGTTGCCTGATGACTGCTAATGACTAAAAAGAGTCCCCCTGTGTGTAATCTAATCTCAGTACAAATACAGCTGCTCCATGATGGCCTCAGAGGTTGGTTAAGAGAATATTGGGGAGTAAACAGCATCATGAAGTACAAAGAACACACCAGACAGGTCATGAATAAGGTTGTGGAGAAGTTTGAAGCAGGCTTAGGCTATAAAAAGATTTCCCAAGCTTTGAACATTTCACGGAGCACTGTTCAATCCATTATCTGGAAATGGAAAGAGTATGGCACAACTGTAAACCTACCAAGACAAGGCCGTCCACCTAAACTTATAGGCCGAACAAGGAGAGTGTTACGTTCCCCCTAAAAAGTCTAGGGGGGGGGGGGGTAAGTAACAAAAAGTGACCAGGTTGACAAAAGGAGACATGAGCAAAATTGGTAAAATAAAAGGTCTTTATTAAGATTATAACAAAAAGAGACGGACACGCAGCTATCACCTTCAAACAAAGGAAAAGAAAACACAGGAGTTATTTAACAAACATAAAACGACCACCTAATGCAAGAAGCCTCATGCACAAAAACAAAACACCACCCTCCTGTCTACTGAGCAGGAGTAAGAAGCTGTAGCAACACACTGTTCACAAGTTGTGCCACAAAGGCAGGCTCTGGCATTCACTGGCCTGGATCTCTCCACTCTCTGGCCTTAAGTACCCCAGCTTGATTGCTGAGTTGGGTCAGCTGTTCCAAAAGGGGTGGCACCCAAGGCTGGAAAGCACAAGCCACACCCAGTGGGCCAGGAAGCCACAGCAGGCCCGGCTAGGGCCGTAACAGAGAGTACTGATCAGAGATGCAGCCAAGAGGCCCATGGTGACTCTGGACGAAATGCAGAGATCCACAGCTCAGGTGGGGGAATCTGTCCACAGGACAACTATTAGTTGTGCACTGCACAAATGTGGTCTTTATGGAAGAGTGGCAAGAAGAAAGCCATTGTTAAAAGAATACCATAAAAAGTCCGATTTGCAGTTTGCCAGAAGCCATGTTGGGGACACAGCAAACATGTGGAACAAGGTGCTTTGGTCAGATGAGACCAAAATTGAAGACAGGATAGTAAATGGTAAATGGACTAGTTATATAGCGTTTTTCT
Source organism: Archocentrus centrarchus (assembly GCF_007364275.1). Taxonomy (NCBI): domain Eukaryota; kingdom Metazoa; phylum Chordata; class Actinopteri; order Cichliformes; family Cichlidae; genus Archocentrus; species Archocentrus centrarchus. Next base: position 25,381,677 of record NC_044364.1, read on the forward strand.
ACTCTAGTTGAGCACTTATAGCTCTTTATACAACACATTTGTGTTCACCCATTCACACACACATTCATAGAAGCACATTCATAGAAGGAAAGAGGCATAGCACTCAAAGAATTTTGAATTTAAATCTATTACTAAATTCTGTAACAGTAAAGTTAATGCGAGAAGTATAACTTCCCAGAAAAAAAAAACCTGTAATAAATTAAATCAAATTCATTTCACAGTATCAGCTGAGTGGCAGTTCTTAGATTCTGAATCAGTGTTAACTTTGACAGCAAATTTTGATTTTGTTTTAGTCAGTCTTTTGATGAAAATGTAATTTATAGTCATAATTTAGACATCTGTATAGTTTTAGTTTCAGTCTAGTTTTTGTTGACGAATTGTCTTAAGAATATAGTCGACTAAATCTACAGTTGATTTAGTCGATCAAAATATAAAGGGTGTAAAATGCAAATGCTTTTTCTTCAATTCCCTTGAATTAGTCATTATAAACACTCAAAATTAAGTGTGGTGCACTGTGGTGATTTTTTCTAAACACAAACGCCAAACACTTTACCCTGCATGACATTAAAATGCTTACCTATGCATGGAGATCTGAGTGTCTGGTTTGCAGATGTCGTTTAAGATTTGTCCTGTTTTTACCCGAGATAGTCGCCCCATATGGTTTACACACCATTTTGTTTGTCAAAACGTCAAAGGACAAATGTGTCCATACATCAACTCTTACATAACTTAGTTCTATTGGAAGTAAAGACAAATCACAGGCTAGTTTGGCCTTCTCGGGTTTAGAGCAAATTTGTGCAATTGTGCATTTGATTGGATGTTTTCCTTAAATTGTCCCTGTCTTTCACAAAATTAAATAAGTTCTGATTGGATGTTGTCTCCGCCAAGCATTTTTGTCCATTTTCATTCATTGATGAAAGTGTCAATTAATTTCATCATCGTTTTTATCCTTTTAGGTAGTTTTTATTTTGTTATTGTCTCATTTTCCTCATGAAAAAAAAGGGTCGTTGACGAAAAATTGTATGACGAAAATATTTCGTCAACAAAATTAACACTGTTCTGAATTAGTGTAACAAGGTTGGGTTGGGTACCATTTGGTTGGACTCGGCTATCGTAATCAATATGTGTGGTAAATAAACTGATCCAATTAATCTTACAATCAGCTATGCCCTGTATACAAAGTTCCCTTCAAAAAATTACCCTTCAGTCCATTTTGTATCAGGTGTAATATTTTTAGAAAACAGATTAAAGATAGCCGATGTATGTTTTTCACTGGGCTGTCTGGGATGTATTTTTTTTTATCCAGTCTGCATGTCTTTGGACGGTAGGAGGAATGTAAAACCCTTGAAAAAAACAAAGGAAGAACATAAAACTCTAGCCAAAGCAAAGGCCCCAGTTGGAGCTCATGGGTTTCAAACTTAGAAAGTTCTTTCTATAACACTTTTAAGTCCTCAGACAGGCTGCTCCTGAAGATCCACACAATACTGATTGCAACTTTAAATGTCATGGAGCAGAATAATAATTTAACTTAAATTGAACCTCTCATATTTTCTAATGAGGATTTGATTTTTAAAATGCTAAAAATGAACTTTGTCATAAAGTGATCTCAAATATCATTAGGAGGTGAAAACTTAACCTGTAGTCTCAGGGCAAGGAGGAAGGAAGACCCAAACACTTACAAAGTAATTTGCTGAAATTTTTGGCTGCTCTGGTCATTACAAGATTATACAGTGGTTTCATTCTTCCAGGGGCCAGTCCGTATGTTTCCTGTGGCATCTGAACCAACCAGGCTATCTTCCTGCAAACTCCTGTTGCGACCAATGGGTCCTCGTCGGTTGACAGTACCATGCTGCCGAGGTAGGGTGTTTCTTGGGAAATCTTTCTGTTCTACGTCTAGACAGACATTATCCTTTTCTTTGTCTGCCATGCAGCTCAAAGTGTCAAGGTCTTGCTCATAATGCAAGGTGAAGGGACTGGCTCTCTCACAACAGTTCGTGCTGGAAGAGTGATCAGCTGAGCAGTACATATGCCACAAGCAGGTATCAACCCCGTGAGAAGGCATAAGGAGGCTGTGGCAGGAAGAGATACTGCCACGCATGTTGTGAGTATGACTATTACAGGAGGCGATTGAGTCTTGCACACTGTGGCAGGAAATCTTGTGTTGCAAGTTGTGGCAGGAAACCAGCTGCTTATCCAAGTGATGGCTGAGGCACGGAAGCTGGAGATCTGGGTATGGACTGTTGGAAACCAGTGGTGAGGCTTCAATGTGGTGCACAGTATGAGGACTGTCCAGATGAGTGCTGTGCACACTCCCATCCATACTTGTGGAAGTCATGTGAGACCGGTAATCCTGGAAGCATGGGCGTGGACGGTTAAAGGAGCGTGGCTTTGTTTTATCGGCAAGACAGCTTTGCAGGGGAAGAGTTGGATGAGGGAGCTCATCAGGAAGTGACTGTGAACATGGTGAAGGCATTGGCTCAGCAAGAGGTAAGATGGGGGAAGGGCTAACAGGACTCATCACAGCCACACAGCATGGGCCTATGTGATTTGACATTGGGCTTTGGGGAGGCGGTGGTATTTTGTGGTGAGAACTCTGTATAAGGTGAGTGGAAAGCAGCTCCTGCTTGCCTGAGAGTAGGGAGTGGAAGTGTGGCTGATGGAGCTCCTGTCCATGGTTCTGTCCTTCACCAGGCCCATCCACTGTCTTGGCCGAGCAACAAGCCCACCAACGGTGCCACACATCATCACGTTTAGCACAGTGCTGGATGAGAAGAAAGAGCCCCAGAGTGACGCAAAAAGCTCCATAGAGACAACTGAATATCATGTCCAGGAAATGTCCCAGTGAAACAGCCAATGCTCCCAAAGCCCAGGTAGCCAGGAAGAGGAAGAGAGTGAAGACTGTGGCCCGGAGCTGAGATTTAAAAGAGTGCTCATTGGCAAGTACCGACATGCCTGCAACAAAGGCTTGGCAGTCCCCAGCAGGCACTGAAGCTCCCCCAGTGTCAGTATGGCAGTGATGGCTGGATTCACTTGATGACAATTGTTGCTGCTCTTCCCTCAAAACCTGCAGCTCATACTTCCTCTCTGGGTGGCGCTTCAGCTGGATATAGGTCCACAAGAAGTACACAGACATGACTAAGACCAGAAGACTCATGGGAGCGTAGAAACCACCCAGACTTGCTTCCCATGCCATCCAGCAACTAAAAAAGACACATAAAAAAATTAGCTATGTTATATGTTAAACAACAAATGAAAATCTGGTTACTTAGAAATAACAATACTTACTACAGAGCATCATCTCTGCTGCCATAGTTATCCATACCAAATGCAGCTGTGACTCCAACTATTATGATAGGGATTCCATCACTTACAAGATAAAATCTGAAAAAAATGGTCATAACTAAGCATAAATACTGGTGTGGGAATTTCACTATCAATAATTCCAGTAGATTAATGAATTTCACAATTCTATGATTTTAAGCATTGCATGCAAGAAACAACTGGAATGCCTCTAGCAACAGTATCAATCTTTGACCATCAGTCATATGTAGGTACAATAAGGCAGAGTCATGAAGGTTGATGGTGAAATAGTCAATAGAGTAAAATTCCTATGAATTCCTTATGGGTTTTTTGTTCAGTTTCTGTAACTACAATTATTGCCATGATATCTGGTACAGATATCCTTAGTACATTGACTTTTGGCTGCTTTCCCAAGTAACCCATGGCACATATCCACAGTGCTAGGCAAAATAATCTCCTCTGCCATAGATTCTCAATGCAAGCTACACAAGCAGCACCAACAAAATATAGTAATACTGAGTAAGTAGCAAGTTGATTATTTTTTCTGTTTTTTTAAATCGTGGTTGAAAAAAATTGTTTCAAAAGGTAAGCTGTTTCAATGCTGAAGATACAGCTTCTCCTTCTGGTAGTGTTGTAGTACTCGAGAGCAGTCTTGATCTCAAGACTGAACTTTTTAAGAGGCAAAGGTTAAAATCACCGGCAGTTTCAGTCTTTCCTGGAGTAAATAGCTTCTGAATTTTGGGTCGTGCCTTATTACACAGGTGCGATGAGCTGCCTGAGGAAATCTGTCAGTTCAAAGTGAAGGAAAAGCCTCAGCAGGGCTCCAGGATGAAAGGTAGCTGTGATAGCCGGCTTTTCTCATGAAGCATCATAATGCGTCCCTGCAACTTTACAGAGTGGACTGCGTGATTACGTGTCTCCACCGCTGTGTTTTCAGCTGCGCTTTTTGCTAATAAACTGGACACACTATGCAGTTTATGCAGTGTTTTTCTGACTGTGAAGCACAGAAATCCACATCGCAGTTTCTACCTGAAAAATTTGCAACTTTTCATCAGTTTAAAATATTTTCATTTTTCTTGATGTGATTTTTGAAGAATAATATAATTTTATATTTTATTTAAGGCATTGAGGGAAAAGCTGCTGTATTCTGGCCATAATAATTCATTTTACTGATTTAAATAACTATTTTTAATCCTGTTCGTCTACGACTCAGAATGTTTCTTCACTTTTGGCCCGTCCTGTGATTGACACCCCTGCTTATAGTGATTGTACTGGCGGCTACAGCTGACGTAAAGAAAAAATAACAGCTTGCATTATTATCGCGAAGACACTTCTCAAATTATTGGAAGAAGAGAGAAGCTCCTCCTATAAAACTTTGGCTTAATGACCTTGTAAATACGTTACATCTCGAAAGACTACGATACACTGTTTCTGGCAAACTTTCCACTTTCAGTAAAATTTGGACACCTCTGAACACGTTTCTACACCTGTAACTGGAAGTTATAGCTCCGACTCCTTATTTTGATAAACTATAGCTAGGTAGCTGGGCCTAGGGGTGTAGGGAGGGTTTTGTTTGTTTGTTTTTTGTTTTGTTTTATTAATTTTGCTTTGTTCTTTTGTTAAGTACCATGTTGTGTTGAGTGTTATTAAAAAATTTAATTAAAAAAAAAATAACAGCTAACATTCTCTGCACAGTGAGCAAAACGCTCATGGAGGCCTGGAAAAAACTTAACAGCAATTATCCATTTGTGTTAAATCATGCCTGAAATTTTCATTTGATCTTCGTCCTCTTACTACTCCCCATGTTCATGCAGGTTGTCATTTTGATTTCTGTAGCCGCAAAATCAAGCACGCGCATAACCGTAGGGAGATTGAACGTGCACATTGTGAACTGTCCGTGCTTTGTGGTAAATTGTAAATTTCAGTGAAATAATACAGGCGCAAGCAGCGATAAAAGCAGCGATCTAGCTGGGGCGGAGTTCGCGGGGCGGGCTCGTGTTTGCTAAATGCAGTGACAGTAGAGCCCCAAAAGTGAAACGATAAAATCCTCAGCTTGGTGCCAGGGCATCGCCCCATCACCCCAGCGCAGAGCCTTGTGTTCAACCGCTAGCTAGAACACTGTATAGGATAAACTTGACTTACTCGACAAGAAGTCGACTTGCAAGCAATTGGTGGCTACAAATGAGAGGTGGAAAAAACATTTTGGCTCTTTTGCCTAGCTAGGTCAGGGGTCAGCAACCTGTAATCTGGAAAGAGCCATTTGAACCCGGTTTCCACGGAAAACAAAACAGTGAGAGCCGCAAATACTAGCGGAAGCCGGTAGCGGCTACCGGAAGCTGGTAGCGGCTACCGCGAGTGATGCATATATTGAGAAACTAAAATAAATAAATAGATAAATAAAATGATTTTATTTTAATATTTCAAGATCACAATAATGTTCCAATTTAAAACTACAACAAAAACCAAACTGACAAAAATAAAATGCACTTCAATTGGATACTTATAATTTACTTCCACAAGCCGCACAGAGCTGGAGATTAAGCCTGGATGAGCTGCATGCGGCTCTTGAGCCGCGTGTTGCCGACCCCTGGCCTAGGCCAATGTTTCTTAACCTTTTGTGTGCTTCGGTACCTGTTTGGCCAGTTATTAAATGCAGGGCTGTAAAGTGCAACAGCACACTGTTGTCAGTGATCACGGGTATCACTTTTATTTATTTCTGTTGTTTATTATTATTTTTATTGATATTTATTTTTATCTATTAGATTTTGTTTTTGTTGGCTAAACAGTTTCAAACTGATTGTTTAATTAAAGAACCAGTTCTATTGTCTACATAAATGCATTTTTGACCAGTATTAAATGTTTTTGACCAATAAAACATATCAAACTTTGCACTTGTGTGTGCTACTAAATAATTTTTGTGCTACTGAAATATTTAGCTTGCTAGTACCAGTGCGGCCACCTGATAAAGTAAGTGTAGCCCAGGAATGACATGGATAAAAGACTCAAGCCATTTCGTTTGGCGGTTTGTCCACGTCTTACGATTATAAAACATATGCAACAACAGCCACATGTTCTGCAACAGTGTCCAGCAGAAAACTGCAGTATTTAATTACAGTTACAAAAACTGCGTATGCTGACAGGCAGGAGAGAGTGAACAGGGCGTTATGTTCGGTCTGAATAACCCGAACTTGATGACTGCATAATTTTATAATGTAGTAGACTGCCTGCCACAAACCACTTTGTCTTTTTCTGTAAATTAAGGCCCTGTTTACACTATGCCATTTCCACTGGAAACGGTGTCATTTTGATGCGTTTCAGCCTTCCGTTTACAGGATAGCGGTTCAGAAACGATCTGTGTTTACACGATGACACGTGAAAAGATGAAAACGATGTAGTTCCCATGCCAGGCCACACGATGGCGTTGGTTTTCTCTTTGCAAAGTTTGCGTGGCATGACAGTAGGTAGCGCAGCAAATTGTTCATTACTTACAAAACGGCCAATGTGAGAGGTTTTGTGTGGACTGACGATGAGGTTGGATCGCTAGTGTACACAACGCTGAATTACAAAACGGTAAAAACACAAAAAAAGCATAAAAAGCACTCGTGAATCTGCGAGTACTGTTTATCAATTTGTGCATGCGTGAAAAACTGTGGCCGTCGCAACCATAGTGCACATGTGCGAGTCACCCGTTTTCAAATCACCCTGGTTTCAAGTGTTTACACGAGAACGCAACCCGGTGCATTTCTAAAACACTCCACTCTGGACCCCGTTTCCGAAACACATCGTTTTCACTCCGTTGTTGTGTAAACGGAAGGGTGAAACACATCAAAACGACGCCGTTTCAAAATGAAAAAGAGTGTCGTGTAAACGGCACCTAAAATCGCGCACTCTGAAAGCGGCGCTCAAAAGAGTGTCTGCAGAAACTACCTTTGCAGACAAGTAAGAGCCCAGACTATCATTACAGAGGATTCTTGTGTGGAAGGAATTCTCCCTCTCTCCCACCCCCACCGTGGACCGCTTGCAGCCGGCTCACCAGCTGAGTGCGGCAATTTTAAGAGACAACATCACTGTCTTAATAGGTATACGTTTAAGTATGCCTATTAAGACAGTGATAAGACAGTGTACCCTCTTCGGAGGAAACAACAGAAAGTATTTATGACAGTAAAAACAGTGCAGTTTGTATTTAACTGACCACGTTTTTTCCCGTTTTAATGCTTGTTGATTTGCACTGTGATTTGCTCTGTGATGCAAATAACAGTGATACCTTTTCACCTCTCAGTGATCAGGTGTGACAGAAAACACTTCCTGCAGCCAAGAAGCTCCCGCCCACCCCTATCTCTCTGTCTGTAGAAATTTCTGAGCGAACACGACTGATAAAAGTCCACTTTTGGATGCATTCAGGAAAACTCCGACACTTTGACACTCAGACCATTCTTGTTAACTTGGGGCAGTAATGAGAGCACGGACTCTACTCAGGAGAAACTCGCGGTTTCAGCACCAAAAAATAAACCACCAAAAACTGAATGTCAACTTGGAAAACCTTAAATTTACAGAATTCATAAAGTGTTCTAAGCTGGCTTTTATTGGTAGTCTTTGAACGTCCCGTTTTCCGGAAAGCACCATGAGCTTTGCTCTCAGTCACATCACCCAGACCATTTCCCTGCCCCCACCTCCATAAAGTTAGCACTGGTCTAATTCACTTTAATTTGGTGGCTCAGTACTCCAAAATCTCTAATTTCTTTATATTTTACAGGAAACAGGTGCAGCCATTTATTGAAACATACATGAATGCAGTTTATAAGGTTCAAAATGTAGCCTGAAAGTCAGTATTTTGTATGACCTCCTTATTCTTCAGCACAGTCTGATCTCTCTGAGGCAGCTTCCTGTAATGTCTGAAGTAGTCTTCAGGAACAGTTCTCCAGGCTTCTTGAAGGTCATCCAAAGCTCTTCTTTGGATGTTTCTGCCTTTTGCTCCATTTGCTGTCAGGACACTCCCACACTGCCTCGGTAATGTTTAAGTCTGGGCTCTGGGGAGGCCAATCCATGACTGATAGTTTTCCAATGTCAGTGTCAATTTTATTTCTTGAGCACATTTAAAAACAACATTGTTGACCAAAGTGCTTTACAAGATCAACTACAAAGTAAGCAAGAAATTTCCATGGATGAATAAAATAGAATAAAACATGAACCTAAAAAACAAGAAATAAAATAAACTTGATGCGATAAAACTAACAAAATAAAACAAGAGACACCACGACATAAAACCTGATGGGACTCAAACTGAACTCAAATTACAAGCCAAGGCAAAAAGGTGAGTTTTTAGAGAGGATTTAAAAGACTGGATGGACTCTGCAGTACGAATATAAAATGGCAAATTATTCCACAGTCTAGGGGCTGCGACTGCAAAAGCCCGATCCCCTCTATGTTTAAAATGAGACCTCGGTTGCACTAAGAGCATCTGGCTAGATGAGCTCAGTGCTCTCTTGGGGTTATAAAGTTTGAGCAGCTTAGCCAAATAGCTGGGTGTCATTCCATTTAAGACTTTAAAAGTAAGTAAAAGAATCTTAAAATCAATATGAGATTGGACAGGGAGCCAGTGTAAACCTGCTAAAACTGGAGTGATGTGTTCATGCTTTCTAGTACCTGTTAGATGTTTGATTCAACTCATTGTCATTGTGCACACAAGGCACACAACGAAATGATGGTTCCAGATCACTCATCCAGAGGCAAGCATCTGCGGTCAAGCAGCCAGAGACCAGCGCTACCGTTAGGCAATGTGGTTTAAGTGTCTTGCCCAAGGTTACAGTGCAGGGACAGGGGCTCGAACCTGCAACCTTCCGGTTGCAAGGCGAGCACCTATCCACTGCGCCACTGCCACTACTAAAAGATGTGTAGCAGCATTTTGGACTACCTGCAAACGATGGAGAGATGAAAGTTCAAGACCCAAATACAGAGAATTACAGTAATCCAATCTAGAGGTGATGAAAGCATGAATAAGTTTTTTAAGGTCCTTTGGAGGAAGATGGGATCTAGCTTTGGCAATTAGCTGTAACTGTTAAAAACCAGTCTTTACAACTGTATTCACTTGCTTCTCAAATTTAAATGAACTATCAAAAAACACTCTGAGGTTTCTGACAGCCAAGGAGCAGTAAAACGCAAGAGGGCCAAGGATGTCAGTTGGCTTATCCACAGGGATACGACTTCCAAACACAATAGTTTCTGTCCTGTTTTCATTTAAAGTAAGAAAGTTCTGTGTTAACCAGTCTTTAACAAGACTGGACCCAAAATGGACCCCTGAGGCACACCACAACAAATATTGGCTGAGAAAGAGGAATATTCCCCCAGGGCTACAGAAAAAGACCTCTAAGACAGATCAAATCTGAACCATGAGAAAACTGTGCCTTTACGACCAATATGTTCAAGTCACGACGAAAGAACGTTGTGATCCATCGTGTCAAAGGCACTGTGTGTTTTTCTATCCAGGCATGCTTTTACTGCAGTGCCAGCATGTTTGAGACTTTTCTGTCCTGATAAAAGATTTTTAACAAGATCTCAGCACCAGTGGATGAAATGCAGCCCGAAACCATGAGAGAACCTCCACTGTGTTTCACAGACAGCTGTAGACGCTCACTGTTGCACCTCACTCCTGAGCTCCCGCATACATATCGGTTATGATTTGAACAAAGATTTCCAATTTGTGCTCATCACTCTATAAAACCCATTGTTAAGTGCTATTTTTGAGTAATTCATAGTTTATTTTTAAGAGCCTTTTAAAAAATTACAAAAATCAGGATTCGTGAGTATCAATCAGTTTATCTTCAATACACATTTATGAGAAGGCTGTCTGATGGGACATCTGGGACAATACTGTCATGCAAATCAGGTTTGACACCAGGGAGCAGAAGTGGGAGGAAGCAATGGGTGTTCATATTAATGCCCATGGCACATTATTAGCTACCTTTAGTAGGTAACTTATAAAATAATTTTATAATTGATAAAAGTGGAACTTCATGCAGGACTTGTAACAGGAGACTGAAAAGGGAGACAGCTTAGATTGCTCAGTGCAGCACTACTTTAAAAAAAAAAATTTTTTTTCTTATTTATTAGATTCACAAAAATAATTTGATCAAAAGAATGTTTGGTGATTTGCAGTGGAAAATGTGTGAAAGGTCTATTTTTTGGTTTTTCCAAACTTGTTCCACCACTGGTTGCAGCTTTGTTTTAGACAGTGAAAATACTTCAGCATGAAATGTTAACAAAACATTTCTGAATCACAGAAGTCAAAGTTTTTGTGAAGAAAGCGCCATCTCTTGGTGACACTCTTGAGGGAAAGGGGTGTGGTCATGCTGGGAAGTAGATACGCCCAGCAGAAGGAGGGGGACTTCCAGCCGACTGACAGCCGGCTGTCAGCCGGCTGGGAGCGGCAACTTTGAGTGGCTTCCACTGTATATAGCATTTTTTTGTTTTTACCTTTTTAACCATAAATTTTTATTGCATGCAATAAAAGGTGGATCTATAATTTTAGCATACAGTTTTACTGTTAAAAGAAAAAGAAGTAGATCAGTCTCCTTTGCAGTTCATTTTAATTTATAAACTTTGTCCATTTTTTGCCATAAAGATCGTCATTAATAATACTTAAATTAATTAAAAAAATCAGTGAATATAAAAATCTTTTTTCTAATTCATAAACCTGCATATGTTATATCTACATGTCAGGATCTGGTTATTGTAGACATATATCATCACAGTAACAGCATTACAAATGTTAGCTGTTACAAATGTTACAAATGGCAGCTGTAAACACTCAAAAAAACATTAGAAATACATACACTGGTTTGAAGCTGCACCCTAATCATATGCAGATTATCTAAAATTTTTAATTATTAGAGAAAGTTATGTTATTTTTTTGTGCCTATTAGTTTCCCAGTGTATGTTAGTGCATATTTGAATGTGTAAATGAAACACATTAACTTAAATAATTTTGTAGAAAGGTGCTTTATGAAGTTCAGTCCATTCACTTATATTAGTTTACAGCACAGATCTGATTTTCTGTTACATGGCACTGAACAGGAGTGGTCCTCCAATCTCATTGTACATCCTGTATAATGACAATAAAGGCATTCTATTCTATTCTATTCTATTCTATTCACATCCAATATGGCCGACGTACTGACGTGTCACAGCAATGGGACGCCCCGCTCAATGCGGTGTCAAGGTCTATGCATTGAGCAGCTTGTACGAGGTGTTAAGACCCTCCTCCTGGCTCTGACTGGTTGTTTTTAACCAGGAGTGGTGCATGTTTTTCACAGATTATCTGTCTCACACTACACTGGTGACACAGTGACACTTTTAACAAATATGTAAAAAAACAGATTTTGTTTTTTATAAAAGTTACACATTGCAGCTTTAATCTGTATGAGAGAAACTTGTGGCTTTAGTTCTTACTGTCAATGATTGTTTGGCATCTTTTCGGTTTTAAACATTTAGCCATTTAGGATTTGAAATAGCACCCATTTTTACAAAGATTGTTGTTGGTTTAAAAACAACTTTTTGTATTGTTTATGCAGAAAAAAGTAAAGACTATTCTGATGAACTATGAATAATTGCTTTACATTCTGTGATAAATGATGGAAGTCACCCAGGAGTATTAAATAAAGACAGTTAAATTTATTTAAATTTATACTCTGCCAGTTGTCAGATACCCTGCTGGGATAACAAGCTGGCCAAAGAGAGACAGAAGCCACTGATGTCAAGGCAAGAAAGCTCCTTACAATGCGTGGAGGGTTTAACCCCAAATCCAGCTCCCTGAGACTTTATGCTTGGGAGAAGGAAGGAAGAAACAGCAAAGATCCATGAGTACAGTACATCAGGATGATGAGGGGAATAAAGGATAATGTGCTTCTGTCTCAGGCAGCAGAAACCCGAGAAAGAAGAGGAGCAAGAACAGGAACCATCATGAAAGGATGAATGAATGAATGAATGAAGGTTTTATTGCCATGTGGGTGAACAAGTTCACACATTGGAAATTGCAGTTAACAGAGCACCCATCCAAGAATACAACAAACACAAACACAAACACAAACACGGGGGGACAGGTGTCCTGAGGTCATGCAGCCGACTTGCAGCGCTACCTTTAGCAGGAGGTACAGAAAGAGATACACTGGGATAGGTAGGTTAAAAAAAATCATCTCGTACTGTATTCATTATAAACACCGTACGAGGTTAAAAAAAAACACCTCAGCAAAAGCATATTTGCACATTTAAAGCCAGGATAGCAATATGGTGGGTAAGGTCAGGATCAGGAGGGGATGCAGACGGAGATGAGAGGGTGGGGGCATTGTGGAGACCAGATGCCAGCTCCTAGCCAAAACAGTTCACTGATAGTGGTGGAAGTTCATCAGCGGCCGTGGTACACCAGATCCAGCTTCACAAATCACAGAGAGGGCCGAGGGGGGAGAGCGACCGTCACACATAGGCCTGGAGAGATATGATTGCCAGCCCAAGGCCGGCTCGGGAGCCGAATTCCTGATAATGCAGATGTTGTTTTGGAACAGGCTGCTTGTTTTTTTCCAACAGCTTTCAGTCTCACTGGGGAACCCATTCAGTAATCCAATATTCCAAATTCATTAGTTTACCGTCCTCACCGTGCAGAACCGAACCAATCTCCAGATTGAACCCCTCTCGCCTGCGAGCACGCTCAGGTCCAACAGGCTTTGAGTCTGAGTTTGTACGGCCCTGCACAGCCCATCCACCTGTGTCGGCAGCCTCTGCAGATGTCGAAGTGCTGCCCAGATTTTCTTAATTTCCGGTAAATCAGGTATCCTCCGAGCCCAAACAAGAGAGATACCCCTACCACATAGCCAAATATTTAGGCGTCTTCCACGTCCTCGACCTCCAGGCCTGAGAAGCACACAGGTCTCCACAAGCTCCAAGAATTGATGACGTATCCAACCGGGTCTGTTCCACTCGGACACGCAGGCTCCCCTTTCCCCGATCTCATAGTGGAAAAAAAAATTCGATCAATGGTGTTGAGGGCCCAGTTTGCCAGATCCATGTTGCTCTCAATCTTATTCTTATTCGGACAGTGTGTGAGAGACGCTCTCACAGCAAGCAGCAAGCGGAGAGATGGGGAGGGCAGGGAGAGAGGAAGAATGCGACCGTCTCCGTCAAGAGCAGGAAGAGAAGGAAGAGATGGGCCTCTGCATGGCATGAACCACCAAAGAGGAAGTGGCTGACATCAAAAAAGCCTACCAAAGGTTGGACAAAGCCGGACTGACAGAGAGCACAGAGACACTAATCACTGCAGCACAAGAACAAGCTCTGAGCACAAGATGAATAGAGGCTGGGGTCTACCACACAAAGAAAGACCCCAGGTGCAGGCTGTCCAGAGATGCGCCTGAAACAATCCAACAGATAACAGCAAGGTGCAAGATGCTAGCAGGCAGGGCATACATGGAATGCCATAACCAAGTGGCTGGCATAGTATACAGGAACATTTGCACCAAGTATGACCTGGAAGTCCCAGGGTCAACATGGGATACACCGTGAAGGGTGGTTGAGAACGACAAAGCCAAGACCCTGTGGAACTTCCAGATACAGACAGACAAACTTGTAATGGCTAACCAATCGGATATCGTAGTGGTGGACAAATAGTGGAGAAAAGCTGAAGTGATAGACGTTGCAATACCAAGTGATGGCAACATCAAGAAGAAAGGACACGAGAAGCTCAATAATTATAAAGGGCTCAGAGAAGAGCTGGAGAGGATGTCGAAGGTGAAGGTAACAGTGGTCCTCATGGTAATCGGAACACTTGGGGCAGTGACCCCCAAACTGGGAGAATGGCTTCAGCAGATTCCAGGAGGACGGGCCTCTGCACGGCATGTGCAGGACTACCGTGCAGGACTGTGCAGAAGAGCACAGTCCTGGGAACAGCTAAGATACTGCACAGGACCCTCAGGCTCCCAGGCCTCTGGCAGAAGACCCGAGAGGCTGAGATCAAAGCAGCATGGGGGGAAGTTAACCAGCTATCAGTGCTGCAGAAAGGTGTGATGAAGAAAGGGGTGCATAAGAAGTACAACAGACTTACAGACTGCCAAGCAAAGACTCACAGCTTTGGGTAATTGCCTGAAGAGGTATATCAGAGAGATAGAAGCTAGGAGAATAAATCAGTTTTTTTTTTTCCACTAAACCATCCAAGGTGTAATTTCAGTGGCAAAGGAACAATATGAAAACAGCACCCCCCACCAAGGCTGGAGACAAAACAATACCAGAAGAGCATATGGGAGAAAAATGCAACACACAGCACCAATATTCAGTGGCTAGTGGATCTAAGAGCAGACCACAGCAACCTCTTTGAACAGGCTCCAGTGACCATCACAGTGGCAGACATTCAAGAAAGAGTCTCACATATAAAGAGTTGGACAGCACCAGGCCCTGACATGATTCACATCTACTAGCAGCACAAATGAACCGGCTGCACACCTGGAATAGCTGACTGAAGGTCGGACATTCCTTTTCCACCAAGGATCCCCAGAAGGGATTTTTCCCATCCAACTACTGGCCAATAACCTGCCTCAGTACAACATGGAAACTCCTGTCAGGCATCATATCAGCTAAGATGAACAGGCATATAGCACAATTTTGATTGCTTGTTAACAGGATCCAGTGAATTCATGATTTACTCACACACTGGTGATTATTGAACATTTCTCAGTCCTGCTTTTACCTACAGACACCTGTTTACAGCTTACCTGAGGATGACTGGTTTGGTGCGAGTCTGGGAAGGCCTATTCCTATCCTGTCGCTGAAGTGGGTCCTTGGAAACATCTTTGCAGATGTTTCTAGCAGTAAAGGTCAGCCACAGCATGGTAGACAAAGAAGCATAGTGGAGCACAATGCCAACCTAACACAGGCAGAAATAGAGTTTATCAAAACTAATGAACTGGTGTATGTTTAAGTGTTTAGTTGGGAATCATCATACAACAAAAATCCACTCTATTCTATTAGGTTTTCAAAATGTTGCAAACTGAATACTTCCACTGAATAAATTAAAAGGTCCACTTGTACACTGAGCTACAAGGCAAGACATTGTGCTACTTTGCTGCATTTAATTCTCTTTGTACTGAACAATAACATATTGAGATTGTAATTAATTCATGATTCACTTTGGTGAGATTATGGCAAAGCAGTGCCGAAGCAGAACCCTTGAAGGTAAGACATGATCTTAATATAAGTTTATTTGTGTATGTTGTTAAACATAGTTATATCAGTTATTCCTCTCTATACCCTACGTAATGTATTCCCCTGTTTCTTCTAGTGCTGTCATCAGATCAAATTGTCCTTTAAATTTATAATCAAAAACCTATCAAACTCCTCAGCTGTATTTTGTATTTAGTGTTAATAAGCAAGTGTTAATATGCAATAATTGTTAAAAATAGGCCAGCAACATTTGGCCTTTGCCTATCTCTATAAATCATGGCAGTGCAACCACCAGCCAGTATGAAGAATTTGTTAGATAAATTGCAAAACTGCATGCAATATATACATATAATTTGGCAATATACCTAGATAACCTTGTTTGTTCATTTACATGGGTATATATTCTTTTTTGGGGGGGTAAACCTGTTCAACTGCTTGCTAACACAAATATCTAATTACCCATTCATCTGGCAGCAACTCAGTACTGAGTTTAGTCACGTAGTCACAATCAAGTCAAACTGCTTAAGTTCAAACCCAACCTCAAAATAGGGGAAAAAAGGCGATTTAAGTGATGTGGCATGGTCGTTGGTGCCAGATGGGCTGGTATTATTTCCACTGAGTTCTAGGATTTTTTTTTTTTTCCACACAGCCATTCCTAGAGAATGGTTGAAAAAAAAGAGCAAAAAAAAAAAGTCTTGTTGATGCCTGAGGTCAGAAAAGATCGGTCAGATTGCTTCAAGCCGATAGGAAGTAAGTCAAGTAACCACTCATTACAACCAAGGTATACAGAAAAGCATCTCTGAACATTGCAGATTTGCATCATGGATGTGCAGCCAAAAAAAATCTGCTGCAACTGTGTGATGTTGTCATGTGAATATAGACCAAAATCTTTGAGGAATGTTTCCAGCACTTTGTTGAATTTATGCAATAGAGAATTAAAGCAGTTCTCAAGGTAAAAGGGAATCCAACCCAGTACTAGCAAGTTGTACCTATTAAAGTACAATGTAACCTGACCATGTTGTCCTGATGTCTACACAGTGTTTGACTGTTTTCCTTTTGTTTTTTATTATGCAAAAACATTAATTTTCACATAATAATGCAAACATTAATGTTTTTGCATTAATTTTCTAAACCTAGAATTCTTCATATTTTACTTGATTTGTGACATCACATACTATAAAATAAACAATATTTGCATATTGTAAATAAATGCTAATGTGTTTTTAATTTTGCTAAACTACATGAGTCACAAAGCTTAGTAATTATGCATATCTGTATCAACAGGTCACACTAGATATTCAAGGCCTGTTTGCCATTAACATCAGACAAAGAGGTCTGAGGTTAATGGGAGAGGTCATCATTCTCTACAGAGAGAGGTCCAAGAGGTCATCATTCTCTACAGAGCCCTTAACAGAACTTTGAAACATCACAACAGTAAGAAACCAATAACAAAACACTTACAATCTGACACACAAAAGGTAAGTTGACCTGATTGATTCCACCAGCAAAAACTCCAAATGTCAGTCCTGTGTGAAAGAGGAAGTTGAGGAGTGTGTGCCAGCCATTCCTGCTGATTCGGATCACACTGCAAACAAAAAGAAAAGTTAAATATGTCACTCTGTTATTATTAATCTCTGCCACTCTTCTGCAGTGTATCTTTTCTCCTCTCTCCCTCCCCCCACCCCCAACCAGTCACGGCAGACGACTGCCCCTCCCTGAGCTTGGTTCTGCCAGAGGTTTCTTCCTGTTAAAAGAGAGGTTTTCTTCCTACTGTTGCCAATTGCTCGTCTGATTGTTGAGATTTTCTCTGTATCATTGTAAGGTCTTGGAGAGTCCATTTAAGGCGAATGCTGTTGTGATTTGGTGCTATATGAATAAAATTTAATTGAAAATTTTGATGAATTGAATATTACAAAGACAGTCTATTGCTAGCTAAAAGGTAGTAGAAATGAACATAATCAGCTTTGGACTTTGGAAGTATTAAAGGGAAAAAGTGACATTTAGGAGAGTATGTCACCTAAGGCCTCAGTCACACAGGCCTAAAGCATGTTCAGTGAACCCCTGGCAACATGTGGTCACTAGAGAAAAATGTGTATTATTTGATTAGCTGGCAAGTGGATACTGGAGGTTGATGATTCTCATTAGGTGAAATTGGTCAGAAAGACAGTGTTGCACCAAAAAACACCTGATGATTGCATTCGTTGCTAGCAGACTGCATCAAAAAAAAATTGAATATCTCAAATCATGATTATACATTATATGTATAATTTTCTCAAGATCTGTGTTTTATTAATAAATCTGCCCCTTAGAATTTAGCATTCTGCACCATCACAAAACCCTCTTTAGGCATTAAAAAACTACTGTTAGGATCTATTGTATTAAAGTTGTGTAGAGACAAGTGACCAAATGGTGTGGACACAGCTATTTTTACAGCATAGCACTATGCAATTTATTCAAAATTGCACCACTATTTAACACACAAAACAACAACAAAAAATATTTTGCACTTTATATGGCTGTAATAATTGGAATATTTATATTTTGAACATATTTATTTGGAATGCCAGGGGGAAATGTTATGAGAAAGAGCACAAAATTGGCATGGGTGGATTGCGCCTTGAAAGTTAAGAGCCCCTATCACTTTGTAACATCAGGACATGTATCAGAACATATTGATAAGGCATGTGTGGCCTTAGGACTTCAATGTAATGGAGCAGACCCCCCGAACAGACATTAACACTCTTACTCAGTCACTCACACCCACACCCAAAACACAAGACTGTTGGTTTGTGTAGTAATTTTTTTCATATATTTATGGGTATTTTTCTTTGTTTGTTTTTTGCATGTTTTTTTCTTTGTTCTTCCTTTTTTTTTTTTTTTTTTTTTTTTTTACAGGTGCCACCAGTTGGTAAACCACTGTGTTTTTCAATATACTCCTGTTCTGATTTTTCCAATTTACTGCTTTTTCCTTGTGTCTTTCTTTGGCTTTTTTTTATTGATTCTTCTTCAGCTTAAGCTCCTTGATCTGAACTGATATGCTGTTTTTGCAGAGCAAAAACAGTAGATTACTTGCTTCTGCACATTGATTCTGGATTAGAGTCTGTGTTATCATTGACACAGACTGATTATTTGGAAAGCTGCAAACTTTAACAAACACAAGATGATGATTATAAAGCATTCTGAGGTATTAGAGGCCTTTGCAGTAACAACACACATATGGGCTTGCGAATATTTAATTACAATGAAAAATGTGATATTATCTCACCTGTGGTGGACAATGTACGTCACAATGGAGACAAGTAGACAGAGCAGCATAACTGCAGTGCAGGCATACACCACGGGATGTAGGTAATCCCCAGGGTATGGAGGGAAGGATAACACTTTCTTTAGATCCTGAAAAAAATAAGCGAAAGAGGGATGTTTTATAAAAGATGATAAAATAAATTTATATTCCTACTGTTTTCCAGATAGAAAGTAAGACTGAAGCTACATAAAAAGTATCATTTCAACCACAGGTTTATGGTATCCTAGTATACCATAAACCTGTGGTTCCCAAATTCAAGAGTGCTACAACCCACTTAAAAACCTGAAAAATCCCATGTGAGTGTCCAGTGGTCAAGTGTTGTGAGGTTAAATTACAAGCCTAGATATAGTACTGAACGATGGCCCATGTGCCGTCCGCTCCCATCTTCTATAAATAAACAATTTAAGCTCAAGTGGGCATTCCATGACCTATAGTCTAAAGCAATTTGAGTCATCAGTATGACTGGAAAAGTGGTATATTAATCTAAGATTTATATAGGTCATAAGTTGCCTTAACCTTACAGTTGACCCTCCATCCATCCATCCATCCATTTTCTTCTGCTTATCCAGGGCTGGCTTGCAGGGGCAGCAGCCTAAGCAAAGAAGCCTAGACCTCACTCTCCCAAGCCACCTTCACCAGCTCATCCAGAGGGACCACAAGGCATTCCCAGGCCAGCTGCGAGATATAATCTCTCCAGCGTGTCCTCGGTCTGCCCCTGGGCCTCCTCCCGGTAGGACATGCCCGGAACACCTCACCCAAGAGGCGCACCGGGACAGAATGCATTTAAATTTCCTGCTCCCCTACATACTCAAAGTAAACAACAAAATGTATTTAAGGGCTAAAAAAGTGGATTTTGCATGATATGTCTCCTTTAAAGAATCTGCTGCTAAAATCTTGGTGCCAGATACTATTTTGACAGCAAAATAGTATTTGCTATTTTGACAGCAAACAGGGGACCCACACAATATTAGGCAGACAGTCTCTTTTGCTCTACAACATACTGTATATAATCAGTGAAAATGTGGCGGCCGAGTGTAAATAAAAGCTCTACACACGTAATTTGGTCCAGGTTAAGTTTCCATGGTGAACTTAACCATGGAAACTTGTTAAGTTCACCACGCTCCTGCCCGCCCCGGGCAGGAGCGTGGAGAGCCCCAGGCTCACTCTGGCCGGGCTAAGGGTCTCCCTGCACATCCCCTGCATCCTCCACTTTAAAACGAGGCCGCACTCGTTTTAAAGTGGAGGATGCAGGGGATGTACACGGAGACCCTTGGACGGGCCAGAGTGAGCCCGGGGCGGGCAGGAGCGTGGAGAGTGCGGCCTCGTTTTAAAAATTAAATAAATAAAGCTACCTTTGTATCATAGAAAACACTGACTTTAAGCTTCATATTTAAGCTTCATATATATCATTAACCTCACTGTTAATGATATATATATATTATAGTGTCCTGGTTGATAATGTCGTTTTATCAGGGTCTGCTTTTAAGTTAATCCAACCCTGCTTGAAGGCCTCTGTTCCTACAATCTACTCTGCTAGCAAGCTGCTGCTGATTCAGCAAATATATGCCCATAGCCTCAATGTCAATGAGAGCCAGTGAGTAGAGTTGCCATTGGCTTACCCCAGTTCCAAAAAAAGCTGGAATGCTGAGTAAAATGTAAGTAAAAGCAGAATGCAATGATATGTTAATCTCGTAAACTCATATTTTACTCACAACATAGAAAGAGCATCAAATGTTTAATTTTTGAAGTTGATGGCAACACATTTAAAGAAATTGGGACAGGGTCATGTTTATCAAGCAGCATCCAACTAAAAAAAGTTCTGAAAAGGAATATAACTGTGCCAAGCCAAGTAGCTAGGCAGAAAGTATTTTTGTAACTAAGCTCACACAAACACCACCAGGCCATATTTAATGAAACATTTACATTACATTACATTTGCACAATTACTACATTCTCAATAGAGGTCCATCACAGATATTCAAGTATTTGTTTCTTAAATAGTGCAACAACACACTGATAACATCCACATCATTAAAATTAAGTAAATAACATTGGTTATTTAGTTACAGTGAAATCCGTTCAGTAGTTGAGTACATTAGGCATGAAGTGAACAGTTAGTTCTTGAAGTCAGTGTCTTGCCAACAAGAAAAATGGGCGAGTGAATTTAGCAAGGGCCAAACTCCGACTGGCTTGAGAACTTGGTCACAGAATCTCTAAACAGCAGGTCTTTTAGGGTGTTTCTAGTATGCAGTGGTTACCATCTAAAATAGTGGTCAGAGGAAGGACATATATAATCATGGTAACTGGTGCCCAGTGCTTATTGATGTATCTGGGGAGTGAGCGTAGTAACTCTAGTGGGGTTTTTATCAGAAGTTTAATCATTTATGAAATTGTTGCAAGTTGCTATTTATCTATTTGTATTGTTATTAAATCACAGTAATTTAAAGAACACAGTTTGTCAACTTCAAGTTAAAAAACTAATATAAAATAAAGAAAGACAAATAAATAAAATCTGTAAGCAGAAAAGAATGGCTGGATGGAATTTAGAAGTTTTGAACATGTAAATGGGTGGACATTAACCTAACTTAAACCCTACCAATAACCAGAGATGAACTACCAATGACCCAGATGATTTTAAGAGATGGCTGTGTTAGCACAGAGATTTTGACACAGTTTCTACAGAAAGACATCCATAGAACTGAACAAAGCAGTACAAACAGCATTTCAGTTCCTGCATGATAGAAGTGAAGTCCAAAGTCCTCATGGAATTCAACACAACTATGTTCAAGTTACCAATTTGACCTACAGAAAAAGTGCTAATAATGGTAAATGGACTAGTTCTTATATAGCACTTTTCTACTCTGAGCACTCAAAGCACTTATACAACACGTTTACATTTACCCATTCATACAAGCACTTCCATGAGTAACTAATTGCTTACTAATTGCTTACTAACATTCACACACATTCATACTCTGACGCTTGCGTTGGAGAGCAAGTTGGGGTTCAGTATCTTGCCCAAGGATACTTTGGCATGCAACCCGAAGCAGCCAGGAATCAAACCACTGGCCTTCCAATCAGTAGGTGACCTGCTCTACCTCCTGAGCTACAGCCATAATGTTCACTATGTGTACACCAAGGAAGAAAATAGGTCTGTAAACTACAGTTTACAAAAAAATAATAGAATCAAAAGAGGCTCTGCTCAATCTTTTTGTAATAGATGTGCAGCATTCTGGAATCTCTGTAATTGCTTTGTGATCTCATAACAATGAGGAGAGCTTTCAAATAAAATAAAAAAAATAATATCTGTCTTAAAACACAAACTTGGGAAACTTGTCCTTCGATTGAAAATTTTAAAATGCATGCATTTAGTCCAATTTAGGTGACTTCAAACATAAAAAAATGTATTGATGCTACTTAATGAAGCTAAAAAGACTTAGCTCTGCAGGCAGGAATGTGGAGGAGGCTTTGCGAAAGTGACTCATAGACCGTAAGTAATGTGCATGTCCTGGGCAGGTCTAGCACTCCTCTGTTAGGAGGCAAAACGTGCTTTCTAACAACAGTTCTTTTTCTTTCACTGGAACACACTCCTGCATGTGCATAATTCAAACTGAAGATTCTTTTGGTGACAGAAATCAAGAGCTAACTTGGCCCTGTCTTTACAACAATGTCAACTTGCTTTTCCTTTCCATTCCAAACCTGTGTATTTTTGAGACATTGTCATGTTTCCTTTTTCTCATCTTTTTCTCTCTCTCTCAATCTCGCTGTCTCTCGCTCTCTCTCTCGGACAGCATGCTCTCTCTTCACGCTCTACTGAACAACCCATCTATTAGACAGAGCATGACTGATTAAATCCTTTGCAGATCCCATAATATAAAAAAATACACACAGGCTGTGCACACACAGCAGCAGTAGGGATCTGTGTGTGCAACACTCCACTTGTCACAGATGACCAACTATGTACTGTGTCATCTTATAAGATTTTCTAACAAAAGACTTCTTCTGTTTGATGCCTGTCCATATGTAAAAACACAACTTTTTAGGGTGCCATGGTGTTTTCAGAAAAGATGTAAAACTGTTTGTACTGCTTTGTTCAGTTCTGTGAATGTCTTTCTGTAGATACTATGTGAAAGTCTCTGTCTTAACCCAGCCATCTTTTAATATCATCCAGGTCATTAATAGTTCATCTAGGGTTACTGGTTACGCTTGCCAAAATGCATAAAAATTAAAGAGTTTTCTTTTTCCTTGGTTTTTACTCTTTACATCTGTGAGATCTACAAGCTAGATACAGCAGTCATGACAGTTTTTCATTTTGTGTATTTAACACATTTGGTTAGTATTAAGGATTAATCAAGCTTTTGAGGCATTTCTAGTGTTCCTACTGCTCCTAGAATTTTTTTTATTTATTTATTTTTTTGTGCTTCCTGTGACCTTCTGGATTGTTCATCAGACTTATACTAGACTGGCCATTTCATTTTTTTGGATTAAAGATTTGTATTTTGGATGTTAAAGTGGACATGAAACACTTCATGTATTAAGTCTAATTTACACCATAAGCTACCCTTCTTGGAGCTTATTAGGGCCATCTAGGACTGCAACACTTCATCAAGTAACACAAATAACTGTATTACAAAGAAAAGAAATCCTCGATGCAAATTTTTTTGCTTCGATGCTTTATTTAATCCAAAGCTCTGTAGTGTTCAGTTTATTTTAATGCAAGCATTTCACCCACATTTGAGACAAAATTAAGCACAACATTAAGCCCAAGCAGCCCCCAGTTTCTTATTAAAAAGACTGATAACACAACAGCAGCAACAGTGACAATGCTGTCACAGTTTAATGTGCTGCTTGCTCCCTGTAAGCAGGAGCTGCTTACAGGGAAGAGCAAATAGGCAGAGCCATTACCAGGACAGTGAGCTCAGGTGAGGTGAAAGTAAACATTTCTATAGACTCTTTAGCACTTGTTATTACTGAAACTGCCATTAAAACCCTTCCATCCATTTTCTTCCACTTATCCTTTTCAGGGTCTGGAGCCTATCCCAGCTGTCATAGGGTGAGAGGCAGGGTTTGCCAGCCTCTCACAGGGATGACACAGCAAGATGCACAACTAGGGATGCAACCATCGATTATTTTAGTAATTGAGTATTCTATTGATTATTCCATCAATTACTTGAGTAATCGGATAAGAAATAATTTTTGTCGTATTAAGAGTTCATCTGCATATTTTAACTTCTGTACTGCAGTCTTTTGCTGTGTGAAACAAACAGCAGTGGATGGAGCAGCTACAAAGTTCACTTTTCTTCACTTGCTGATCAGGTGGTTGATGAAGGACCTCCAGCTGTTTCCCAGTAAAGGTTTAATGGTGGTTACAGGGGGTAAAAAAAGCTTCTTTTGGATGCTAGAAAAATGTTTACTGCATATAAAACAGCTGCCTGCTGTTGTTGTGTTATCAGTGTTTTTTATTGAAAAACTGGGGGTTGCAAGAGCGTAATGTTGTAATACTTTGTATTCACAAGCACTCTCCTAAATAAATTTCTACTGCAGGTCTATTTTTAGTCACTAACCAGGGATTAAAGTATAAATAATATTTTCACGGAGAACGGGTCCTTCCGGTACATAACAATCGCTAGTGCTAATAGCGGCACTCACTAGCAATGTCTATGTTATAGCAATCCATTCTGGGAGCTGAATTGGAGAAAGAAAAAAAAAAAACATCTGAAATTCTCAGCACAGGGAGCACAACACACAAACACGGCAGACAGCAGTGGAGCTGTGTAAAAACATGTCAGCGATGATCCACTTAGCGTCAAAGGGAATCTGTCGCAGCAACAGAGAACTATTTAGAATCTGAGGGGGGTTTTCTAACTCAAAATAGCCCAAAACAAGCCCAACTGGCAATCCACAACACTGTGTAAAACTGAGGCCATTTTACACAGTACAGCTCTAATGCACTATAGCTCATTTCTTTGTTTTGTATCATTGTATTTTTGAGCAATGAAACCCATGTTTCTTAGCCTCATAAAAGAGAAGGGTGCACAGTTTTTTTGTGTGTTTCTTGGTATTAGCATGTTGCATTAAATCAGCATGGTGAGCGCATATTTCACACTTGCAAAATCTGCAGAATGCTTTTAATACGTCTCTTATCAGGACCGCAGCTACTTTCTGAGGTGTACGCGGACACCATTTTAGCCCCCCCAACATACACACACACACACACACACTCTCAAGGTTTACTGTGTTCATGCCTGCAGATCTCACTTATTCATGGACTTATAAAATACAAGACTTCTATTACTGGCATTTATTTTCCATCAATCACAAACAAAAAAAATGTGTGTATAAGGTGTGTGTAAATGTGTGTATGGGGGGGGGGGCAGGAGGAGGGAAGGTGAAGGAGCACAGGGGCGCCTAATCAGCACCATACCTCTGTTATTGATCATATCATATGCACAGCTGTTAAACACAGAAAATGTGACTAGGTAAGTAATTTTGCTGCATCTTTGGTGCCCCCTTTTGTGAGGCGCTCCTATGGATTGCATATAGTGCACACCCATTTTTTGCACCACTGTCTCCCATCCGAGCTCAGATCCATTCTTTAAGTGCGCTCTCTTCTCACACTCTTTACAATATTTTCATAATTTTCCCCGCTTACTGGAGCTCATTCTTATGCTGCCTCCTCACTCTGGGCTGTTATAAGTGACCCGTGAGATTTGCAAGCGACTTTAGAAAAAAACGAGCCCAAAGTCGCTTATAATAAGCAGACTTGGCAACATTACTCCTGATCCACAGTCCAGTCCAGTAGGTGGTGATAATGCAGCTCTAAGCTGGTGTGCCTACCGCCACTAAACCCACAAGAGTGTAATACCTGGTCAAATTCTCCACTTACACAGAGACAAGCACTGAGCACTGCAGCGTTTAAATGAAGCATTGAAGCAACAAATTTGCTTTGAGGATTTTTTATAATCGAATTATTCGAGTTACTCAAGAAATCGTTGCAGCCCTATGCACAACCAGTCACACCTAAGGGCAATTTAAAATCACCAATTGACCTAATCTCACTAACTGCATATTTTTGGACTGTGGGAGGAAACCAGGCACAAACTCGGGGAGAACATGCAAGCTCCACACAGTGCTAACCACCACTCTGTCCACCTATAAAACTTTTACTGGGAAAGGCTGACAGGAGTCCTCAATCAAAACACTTGTTCAACAAACTCCAACATAAAGAAAAGCATACCTTTCATATGTTCCCATGTACTTCCATGTTTTACATAGCAAAAAATCTACAGTAATGCTACAGTCATTAAAATAAAATGTGTAGATCAACTGTTAACTTATGATGTTTAATTTAGGCAGCTTGCTAAAGACCAATAGCAGCTTTCCCACTTTTTATCACAGTGATACCAGCATCAAGCAGGGGTGAGTCTAAAGGGGGGCATGAGCTGTACAAGACCATATTTATTTCAAGGCTTTAAGATAAGGTATCTTTATTGTCAGTGCACCCAACAATGAAATTTTGTTGGAACAATCCTACAGGTGCTAATATAATAAATGCAAAATAGAAATTTGAAAAAATATAAATGTAAATTGGATAAATTAGGATCTGGTATTTACAGTGAAAATGGCAATAAACTGTTTATTTACAAAAAAACAGGGTGCTAAAGTGGCATAGTGGATGTGCAAGTGGATGTGACGGTGGAGCTATAGTCTGTTGGGTTTGTTATTGTCAGTGTTCAGTAGTGTAACAGCTCTGTGGTAAAAGCTGTTTTTCAGTCTTGTATAGGCGTATAGTGTCCTGTAACGTACATCAGAGAAGGCACGGTCCGGGGTGTGTGCTGTCCCTGATTATGGCTGTGACTGGTGTCTGGTGCAGCGGGTCCTGTATATGTCCTCTAGTCTGGGGACTGGGGAGCTGGGTGCCAGTGATCCTCTCAGCAGTTTCGATAATGTGCTGGAGAGCCTTCCTGTTATCTACAGTGCAGCCAGAGTACCATACTGATATGTGAGAACAGACTTGATGGCTGACCTGTAGAAGCTTACCAAAAGCTGTTGTGGGAGTCACGCTCTCTTCAAGCACCTCAGGAAGTGAAGCATCTGGAGACCTTTCTTGACCGTCGCTGTGGTGTTGACAGTCCAGGTCGTGTTGTGGCTAAGGTTGACCCTGAGGTACTTGATGCTCTGAACAACCTCCACTGTCTCGCCGCTGATTGTGATTGGGCAATGGTCGAGGGGTCTCAGTCTCCTGAAGTCCAAGATCAGCTCATTCGTTTTTTTCTGCGTTGAGGATCAAGTTGTTTTCTCAGCTCCAGCTCTTCAGGTTCTTGATCTCAGATCAGTAGGCAGCCTCATTGCTGGATGTAATCCTGCCTACCACAATCGTGTCATCTGCAAACTTTATGATGATGTTGGTCTCGTGGATGGGTTTGCAGTCTTGTGTATAGAGGGAGAAGAGGAAGGGGCTCAACACACAGCCCTGTGGTGCGCTGTGTTCAGGGTGATGCTGGAGGAGATCTGCCCTCCCCCATGCACACTGTCTGTGGTCTGCTGGTGAGGAAGTCCAGGACCCAGCTGCTCAGGTGTGTGTTGAGGCCCAGGAGGTCCAGCTTGGTGGTGAGTTTAAGGGGGGAGATAGTGTTGAAGGTGGAGCTATAATCAATGAATATCATCCGCACATAGCTATCTCACATAGCTAATAACATTATTCTGCAGATTTAGATTAATATAAAATATAAATAAAATATAATACAAATTAAATTTTATTAATATTTTGGAATATAAAAAACTAAAGCTTTTTTCCAGAGGCCAGTAAAACTCTGAGCCACTGACCTGATACTGAATTATTACTAATGTTAATTATTAGCATCTAAACCATCAGAACATCTGTCTTCTGCAGCAGGAAACATTGCATCAAAGCACAGTGCAAACCTCCACCTGCTCCAGCTTATACCGACCCACATACTCACTCGTTCACTAGCACACTTAAACAGACAGAAACACACATACCCGCACATAAAAACACATGAACACATACTAAATCTACTGTTGTTGCCAATTTTGATGTGTATTATATTGTCTGCTAAGATCTAGATGTTTTCTCACAGAGAAAACCCAGCATTCAAAACGACCCCCTATGAGCATGCATTTGGAGTAGGAAGGAAAATCTCCCTTTTAACAGGAAGAAACCTCTGGCAGAACCAGGCTCAGGGAGGGGCAGTCATCTGCTGCGACCAACTGGGGAGGGGAGAGACAGGCCAAAAGACATGCTGTGGAAGAGAGTCAGAAATTAATAATAACTAATGATTAAATGCAGAGTGAGGTATAAACAGAGTAAAAGAATTGTTAGAAGTATTGGACATCACAGACCTCGGTTTTTTTTCACCATAACACATTAGAAATGGCTTCAGATGAAATGTTGAAACAAAATAAATGGTTTGAAACTCAAATGCACAGTAATAAAGAGATGATACAGAAAATGGAAAAGTGGCTATCTGTCAAATACAAGTACAAAGACAATGGTAATGATGACAATAACGATGATGATGACAATTAATGTTGTGATGGTAAAGATGATGCTGTGTCCAATGATGTTTTTCTATAACTGCTGATATTGATGATATTGGACCGAATGACAGCATTTCTAATGTTGGTGGTAAAACATGTTTGTCAGCTGGTTATTGCAGTTATGGGTCTTTAAAATCATCAACCTCATCAGCATGCATCGAAGCAGAGGCTGAAAGGGCTGCTCTTGTTACAATGGCAGCTGCTCTTAAGGAAAAACATAAACTGGAAGCTCAGGAGAAGCAAATAAGACAAATGCAGGAATTGCTCCAATTGCAAAGTCAAGTTGCTGCTCATACTGCAAGAGTTACTGTGCTTAAGTACAGAGGTTCAAGAACTTATTCAGATGGTATGTATTCATATTTGGAAAATGCAAGACATAAACCTCAGTTCAAAATTGCGTTAGCCCTGCAACAGGCTGGCGACCTCTCACCCTATGTCAGCTGGGATAGGCTCCAGCCCCCCTGCGACCCTGAACAGGATAAGCAGAAGAGAATGGATGGATGGAGGAGGAATGAACACTGCAGTGCCAATGGAAGTACATCCCTAAGAAATTTGTTTACAACAAGGCGGACCTAAAGCTCACGCTCATGCTCAAGGTTTCATACTGCACATCACCAGAAATCCAATATGCATTTAAGACAGGATCCCATTTGGTGTACTGATATGATGCAATCGAATGTTCATAATAATTTTCTTGACATTATGAAATGCCAAAATGACATTTCAGCTCTGTTGGTGCAGCAACAGTCTTCATTATCACTACCTCCAAGAGACATACCAATCTGTGAGTACAGAACATTTATTAGAACATTTGAGCATAGCATTGAAGAAATGACTAAATGTAGTGTGGATTGTTTATTTCTTGGAGCTGTATACCAGAGGACAACCTCAGGAATTGGTCAAGAGCTGTCAACATGCCACCTGTTAGAGGGTATCAAAGAGCGAAGGTGCTTTTACAGCAACACCTTGGAAATGATAAGAAAATATTCACTGCATATATGGAGAAAGAAGCTTTGCAAGCTTTTGTCTTGTTTCTGCATGTGTGCTGTTTACTGTGTAAAGAGGATCATAGATTGGAGGTCTGCCCCAAAATGAAAAGGAAGTTGCACAGAGAGAAACCTGACTTTTTTTAAAAGAGAGAGGTGTCCGCTTTGGATGTTTACCTATTGTGCAATAAGTAAAAACTGTCACAGTTGTATATCGTGTGGGTTGTGTAACTTGAAAAATCCGACCCTCCTCCATATTCCTTCAAAGGAGAAGGAAAATAAATTGAATATGGAAGAGCATCACAAAACAGTCCTGCAGTTTCTTTTACAACTTAGCTGGAGTGCAAGGCTCCATCTTGTCAACTGTACCTGTACAGATCAAGGCTAAAGAAGGTAGCACAGTTTTAAAGGCCTATGCATTTTTGGATCCTGGTAGCACAGCCACATTTTGAACTGAGCGACTCATGAGGGAGTTAAAGGTAAAGGGGAGACATTCCAAAATCCTGATAAGAACAATGAACCAAGAAAAATCTGCAGTCACATAATTTTTGGACTGGAAGTAGCTGCACTCAATAGTAACAGTTACGTTGACTTGCCTGATGTGTACACACAATGTAAGATGCCTGTAAATCATAACATCCCACAATAAGTAGAGTTGAATGCTTAGCCACATTTAAGCTCTGTAGAAATTCTAATCATTGATGCTGATGTTGAGCTCCTAATTAGAACTAATGTTTCAAAGGTAATGAAACCATGAAAGATGGTACATAGTACAAGATGGTGATTGACCTGAGTGACCTAAATGTTGAGTGAAAAGAGAAGAGAAATAATGGCTTCTGTTTCCAGTAGTGGACTGGATATAACTCAACAAAAGAATAAAGTTGAAAAGCAGATGAAAAGGTTTAGGGCCACAATGGGGTGGTCAGTGTTTACTTGTTGATACTGAAAATGCAGAAAATGTCTGCATTGCCAAAATGAAAGGTTTAATGATAAAAGAAGGACATTTCGAGTGCTTGAAAACAAGGAACAGGAGTAACAAAATGTAGTCATCTTTACAAACTTGATCCAGTAATGGCAAATGGATTTTTGAGAGTTGGAGGAAAGCTTAATAAAGCAGCCATGCCTGATGATATGAAACGCCTAGTGATTCTTTATAAAGACCCGCACATCTCCACTGAGTTTACATCTCATTCATGAGCAATTAGGACACTGTGGAAGAAATGAATTGCTGTCTCGACTTCACCAACGTTATTCATTTTTATTAATTCATAAATTACATTTCATGGTTTTTCATTTTATTAATTAAAAGAAAGGACAAGTTAAAACATGATTGATTTATTGCACTTCAGTCCACAAGATGGTGTTTGTGTTACATGTGCAAAAAAGAATGATTTTTGTTAGAAGAAGAAGAAGGAAACAATAACAAGAAAATAGAGTTATGTATTGATATGGCCATTTTCTTTTTGTTCAGTAAAAATCCATAAAAGACATACTGAAGTCCGGCCTTGTTTTGTTAGTAGTTGCAGTTAAGTTCCCACATTTTTTGGTGCCAAAACCAGGGAGACGGGCAGACTAATAAGTGACGATGGGTACCGTTAGCCATTAGCTGCAACAAGCTAACGACTGACACAGACCGAGACAAAGATGGAGCAGCTACAGAGACTCAAACAAAGACATGGAGTTATAAGAGCCACCACAACAAAACTCCTGCAATCTATTGAAGAGGAAATATCCAAGGATGCTGTGAGTTGTGACCAAATACAGGAGCTACTGTCTATGTTATCAGTGAAAGAAGCCAATTTTTTGGAGATGGAAAGTGATATTGAACAGGAGATACCACTGGATGAATTGGAGGTGGATTATCAGGATTATCAGGACCACTGGAAAATAAGAGCAACAAGACTAATTGATAGAGAGAGAGCTGCCACGAGCGAGCACAGATCCATCCGACTGAGCGATGTGAGCACCACCCCCTCCAGCGGGCTGACCAGCAGAGCAGTTGCCCAAGTTGTACATAAGCAAATATGACAGTGATATATCAGTGTGTCAAGAATTCTGGGACCAGTTTCAGACTGCGATCCATGATAACAGCAACCTAAGCACAACTGAAAAGCTCACATATCTCAAGTCATATTTAGTGGGTCCAGCAGCTAGAGCCATCGCAGGATTAAAGATAACAAAGGGCAATTACGACTCTGACATAGAAATGCTCAGAGAGAAGGTTGGAAGAAATGACCTGATTGTGAGTGCACACCAGGGTTATTATAGTTAACGAAAACGAACGAAATAACGAAAACTGAAATTGAAAAAACATTGTCGTTAACTGAAATAAATAAAAACTAAAATTAAAAGGAAGAAACGACAACTAACTAAAACTGAATTGTGAGTTTACAAAACTAACTAAAACTAACTGAAATTATAGATATTGTTATTTTTTCAAAAGTCTTGTGGATTGATATGAAATCATTTTTTTCCTCTCTCCGAGTTTAAGCTCGGAACGCCGTCGGGCAAATGGGTGCGCATGTGCGTGCGTGCGCACACCGCGCTGCTCCTCAGAGAGTCCCATGTGGTGTTTTTTTTTTTTTTACTATGATAGCATAGATAGCAGCGAGTGTCTTGTTGTGGATGATGTTGTGGATGATGTACGGAACACTTCTTAGTCAGGAAAAAAAACACCAACATCAAAGTAGACCTGAGAAGCGCACACAAGGCAGCTACGGAAACCGCTCTCATCCTACAAGGCAACCTGGCCTGCACCTCCAGAGAAACTGACTACTCGTCGGGTCAACGCAGCCCACAAAGTTGTGTTTAGTCCTTGTGCGTTTCCGGCTACTTTATCATTCAGATAATAACAATCAGGACTAATAATCAAAGCATCAATATAAGGACTCACAAATGTCAGCAAATTCCTGGAGGGAGCTGCTGAAACTATGGGAATGGACGTGAAGGAATGAAGAAAGTGAAAAAACAGGGACAAATATGTTTGCACCCTAAAAACTGAGCACAAAGAGCGAGGACCAAAAAACCCCCAGCACACAACCACAAGGTAATTAACACACGCAATCCAGCTATACATGCATAAATGCGGACATGAGGTCAGACACTTCCGTAGGCTACATAGGCCGCAAAGACCCTGCAAGTCTAATCAGCGAGCATCTAACCAAGCTAGCTCCAAAACAGAAGCAGCATCAGGTGGTGAGAACATCAGGATGCAGCTGGATTTGAGCTTTGACTCCTTCAAGGAGTTTGTTTTTGTCAAACACCACATGTAGCTGTTGTTAATCTGCTGCACTGAGGCTGAACTTTATTGGGAGTTTATTGTAGAATTTATCGAGTTTTGGAGTTCATATTGTTAGCAGTTTCTCCCTGTTGATGTTCATGTGTGTCCTTAATATTACACATTTAGCATGTAGTTCTGCTGTCTGTGAACAGTTGGTTGCTGAATTTATTTCTTTAAAGGGTATTTTTAAAGCGTACCTGATTAAGTATGAAAATACTAAAACTAATACTGAAACTAACTAAAACTAAGCATAAAACCAAAAATAAAAACGAGCAAAACCACTCTGAAAACTAATTAAAACTAACTGAATTAGAGAAAAAAAAGTAAAAACTAACTAAAACTAAACTATAATGTAAAATCCAAAACTATTATAACCCTGGTGCACACATATCAAAACTGCTAAGCCTGAGCCCAGTTAAAAGATCATCAGACACTGTTGCTCTCAGAACACTATATGATGAGTGTGAAGTCCAGATTAGATGCTTAGAAGCCCTGGGAGTAGTGTCAGACACATATGGCGGATTACTGTGCCCTATAGACCCTTTTACTGTTTGTAAACAGTGATGACGTAGGTAGCGATACGCATGCATTTTGGAAACGTAAATACGGCAGAGTTCAATAGCGTTTCAATCTAGGAGAAGGGATTATCAACAAAATATTGTGAAAAATACCTGCAAAAATTAAGTTTGACCACCAGCAACCGACTCCGATCCCTGTGGTATGTTAGCAATTGGCCCAGTATCCGTGGGCGGATATATATAGGTGTATATGGTGGAGAAACCCAGTGTGAAGAGAAGTTGCAGCGCATATAAGTCACTTGATGCTTACAATTATGTTGTTTGCGGCCATGTACCGAAGCTTAAATATCATGACACAGACTCTGAATTTTGTGTGTTGAAGGCAGAAGTTCTTCCAAGTCAAAGACAAGGAAATAGGACCGCCGTGTATGAGGCTCGGGTCATTGTAAACAAGTCAGAGAACTACGTCCTCACAGCGAATTGTATCTGCACATCAGCGTAAGTACTTTGTCAAATTGCTTTTCTAGCTTACTAAGAGTTCTCCGACTGCAGAGATTATTGATTTACAATGAAAAAAAAAATACTGTTCCAGTCACACTGTGAGACACGCTCAACCATTCATATGTGAGTCTGCTCAGACTTTTGACTGGCACTGCATTTTGTAATCTACAGTGCGATTAAATATTAATTTAAAAATCAGGACTCTCTGAGTCTAGTGATGCCCCACCTGTAAATAGCCAGCCACACTACAGTTTAAAAACTAAATAGCCTACCAGCTAATGCTGTTTACTTTAGATACCTGACATCCTGGTATAAATAACGAAAGATAAATAACTTTACCTGATATAAAATGGGCGCTTCAAACGCAAGCATTTCTGATCCTGTCTTCAGTCCTGATTGTGTCCTCAGTCCAATTTTTATTAGTACATTTGATGGCTTGCAACCACAGACGCCTCTGTTTTCTCTTAAACAGCCGTGATCCCGTGGGATTTGGTACAACTTCCGTCCTCTTTTGGTAGAGTAGAAATTCTGACAGGCAAACACGCAACAGCCAGACATTTTGATGCTGATATCACTTTTAAATCACGTTTAAACGCTGAGCAGTCTCCTTGTTCTTATTGATTTGAATGGAGTAGCAGCTCACTTACGTTGCCAAAATGCACTCGCATCCTTTGATGACGTAGGCTGTAAAAGGGTCTATATTGATGCAAATGATCCCAGATGACCTTGCTCTTGCTTATACATGCAAGATAGGTTCAGAACATGAGCTGTGTGTGCCAGAACTCCTAGCCTTTCTAAAACAAGAAGTCGAAAGCAGAGAATGTGCCATGCACCTGGCCAAAGCAGGGGCCCAGAAATAAAGAACTACAGTCCCCTAACCAGCACAGATGCAAACCTGATCTAGCAAGTGGAAAATTCAGAATGTCAAGTCTACCATCAGTGGTTATGCTCTACACTAGCAGCTCGCAGTCCCCACAATGAAGTATATTCTGCAATAGCACAGGTCATAAATCTGAACTCTATACAGATAACACACTCGATATCAGAAAGGAAAGGCTGAAGAAAATGGGACGGTGTTTCATATGCTTAGGACAGTGACACCACACCAAAGTCTGCAAAACAAAAGGGATCTCATGCAGTGTGTGTGGATGGAGACAAAGCGTCTGTGGCTCCACAAACACAGAAGACAAGTGCAGTAAGGCAGAACATAGTTTTCCTGCAAACGGTGACTGCACTGGCACAGGGAACAAAGGGAACAACCAAAGTGCGTTGCCTCCTGGATGGAGGAAATCACCAGAACTTCATCCTGGCGAAGCAGGTTAAGGCAAGAGAGAGACTTTACAGCTTCACACCTTTGGTAGTAACACTCCAGTAGCAACAGAGTGCAATGTTGTAAGGCTAATCCTTAAGAACATACACAACAAGAAAAGAACTATTGAAATTGAAGCTGTTGAAACACCTCAGGTTAGCTCTGCAGTCATGCAGGTACCAGGAGAGCCAATCCAACAACAGCTGAAAAGAAGGGGACTGATGTCAGCAGATGTCTCAGGAAACATCAACAAGGACCTTGATTGGTGCTGATCACTACTGGAAAATGGTATCTGGTAAGGTTGAGAGACTGTCAGACCAATTAGTTGCCATTGAGACCATGTTTGGCTGGACAGTACAAGGCCCAGTGTCGCTGTTAAGCATGAGTGGAACTTCGTCTATGAAGATCTACACAGAGGAGATCACACAGGTTTCAAACCAGCTGCGTGCGTTCGGGGAAATAGAGTCTCTGGGCATCTCCAGCAAAGGTGAAGAACAGGAGGAGCACCTTGAGGCTCAAGAATATTTCAACAGCTCAGTCACTTACAAGGAAGGCCGATATGAAGTTAAGTTGCCATGGCAACAAGACAAACCAGAACTACCAGACAATCTGAGACTTGCCAAAAAGTGATTTGAAAGCCTGAAAAGGAAAATTAAAGGCTGATGACACTGT
This sequence comes from Archocentrus centrarchus, assembly GCF_007364275.1. Taxonomy (NCBI): domain Eukaryota; kingdom Metazoa; phylum Chordata; class Actinopteri; order Cichliformes; family Cichlidae; genus Archocentrus; species Archocentrus centrarchus. Next base: position 25,417,306 of record NC_044364.1, read on the forward strand.
TTGAAAGATGCAATGATGTGATGGAGGACTATCCTCAACAAGGGATATGTGAAGATGTCCCGGAGACTAAGGTCACAGTTGATGCTAAAGACAACACCAACTACTACTTACCTCACCATACTGTGATAAGAGAGGACAAGGCAACAACTAAGTTGAGAATCTTTTTGATGCCTCTGCACATGAAGATGGCTGCCCATCTCTCAATGACTATCTGCTTACTGGACCGAACCTGAACCCAGACCTCCTCACCCTCCTTGTCAGGTTCAGGTTGCATCCCATTGCATTCATGGCAGAAACTGAAAAGGCGTTCCTTCAGATATCCATCGCAAAAGAGGCCAGGGATGTGTTGAGGTTCCTGTGGTGCACTGGTCGTCCTGATGCTGAGACCACAAATCTACATGTGCTGAGAATGACTTGTGTGGTATTCAGGGTTTCATCAAGTCCATTTTGGCTGGCAGCGACAATCAAAAATCATCTAGAGAAATACCAAAGAAGTCACTCGCAGGCCATCAACACTATTAAGGACTCTTTGTATGTCAACAACTTGATTGCCAGCTCAAACAATGTTAAAGAGGCTTATGCACTGACAACAAGTGCAAGGAAAATCCTGTCTGATGCAAGCATAAACCTCTGCAAATGGACTACAAACTCTCCTGAACTGAAGAGCAAGTAGCAGCAAGATGACTTTGACCTTTTCCCAAGGGCCTGAAACACATGGCTGTGTGTTAAAGGTGCCAGAAATAGATGACTTTGTCTTTAATCTGAAACACCTCATGGACATTTTCAAGGACAAAGAGAACAGGAAGAGGAGTATTCTGCGATCTTCTGCCAAACTGTTCGATCCCATGGGATTTCTGGCACCATTCACAATAAGAGTGAAATGTCTCTTCCAGGACATGTGGCAAAGAGGTGGGATGAGGAGCTGCCAGATGATCTCTCCCAAAGTTGGCAGCAGTGGTGTACAGAGCTCCTTCGGCTTAATCTGATTGCCATTCCTAGGTGGTATGGAGCTGGAAGGATGCAAAATATTCATGTGTTCAGTGATGCAAGTGAGAAGGTATATGGTGCAGCAGCTTATCTCCAAGGACAGACACCTGAGGGAGAGCCTATAAGAGACTAGTAAAGTCCAAATCCAGAGTTGCACACTGCCCTCACACTGCCCTGTCTAGAACTCATGGGGGCTGTGTGATTGCTGCCAGGATGGGTAGCATTCTGCTACAAGCTCTGAATATGTTGCCGAACCAAAGAACCAAAGATTGGTGGAATGTAAGAACTCACATTCCACCAATCTCAAGAAGGATGGTCTGGTACTCATTACGGAGGAGAAGACACCATGCCAGATTTGGAAAAATTGGGATCATCCAGGAAATCTTCCCAGGAAGAGATGGACTTGTGAGAGCTTGTGCAGTGCACACATCAGATGGGACAATATTAAAAAGACCAGTTCAACTGCTTTACCCCTTAGCATCTGATTAGATAAATGTCTTCATGGGGGGAGGGGATGTTGTATCTTTATTTCATTGTTATTAATTCATAAGTTACATTTCATGGTTTTTCATTTTATTAGTTAAAAGAAAGGATAATACTAGAGTGTCAGGTTACAAAGATTTGTCTTCTGCTGGAAGCTGTATGAAGACTGATTAGAACTCAGATTTCTATTTGAGTTATTGAATGTATGGACATTATGGACTGAACTTGTTATAGACCTGAAATTGGCTCCATTGTTTGTATAAGACTGAAATATGTTATTTTACAGTAACAATTAAGGGCTGGTGTGTTGTTGCCAATTTTTATGGCAACAACACACCATATTATGATTATGTTTATTATGATTATTATTATTATTGTCATCTGGTAAGGTCTAAATGTTTTTGTAGACTTTACCAGACAATATAAACCTGTGTACCCTTTGCCCCTGGTTTTAGATTGACTGTTTACACTATTTGAAGGAAGGCTTTAGGGGCACAGGTGTAGGGAATTAGGGCCAGGAGGAAGCCACACGGTTTTCAACTATGTGTGGTTGTTGATTCTGAAGGTTATGCCATGTTTTTAATCCTTTTTGCACTGTCTTTTGGAACTTATTTTTATCTCTTGATCACACACAAGTTTTTGCAGATATATTTAGGCTTCAGATAATATATAGTGTTTCAAAGTACTGGACATCGCAGGCCTCAGTTTTTTCACCACAACACATTGGAAATGTCCTCAAGTGGTCTTTTGGTGGTTGAATTACCACTATATCTACCTCAGCCAGCAGATAGTGTAGGAGATGTGAAAATTGCTTTGTTTTGGTTCAGTAGAGTCCATTTTGTGTATAAAGCATAATAATCAATGAAAATGTGGCAACTGAGTTTAAATCAAAACTCCAAACATATAACTTGGTTGAGGTTATGTGTCCAGAATAAGTAACTATGGTGATCTAGCCAGCTTAAAAAAGAGATCAGTATTTTTTTGATATAGGATTCTGGCTGTTTAAGAGTCCTGGGCTGTCTCTGATATATTTTTGTTTTATGCACAATATGTTTTAAATTGGTGTAGTCCTGGATTTATGTATTTTGCAGCTGTGTGTGAAAATTCACACTCCTCAGCTTTAGGTGAAGACTGTGAATCATTGTTTTAACAATGATGAACACCTATGCAGTATATAGTGCACATGCTGCACATACTGTACAGTAACCTGAACTTATAAAAATGCATGGAAAAAAAACTTACCATAGTGTTGTGGAGAACACTTAAGTTGTGAAGATCTGGTCTCACCTGCCTTCCCTCCTGTACCCTGGCCCCTTCATATCCGTGTAGAGGTCTGTGAGCAGAGATGTGGAAATGAGCTTGCTGTTCTGTAATCCAGGTGCAGCGATGGTGATCTGATTTACAGGAGTCTCAACGGGCTGCTCCTTCTCTGCGAAGGGTCCAGAAGCAGCGCTGCACGGCATCTACGTCCTTCAAGTCCGGACCCCATCTGCAAGACGGAGAAGATCAGGGATATCACAGGCACAAGATTCATCTGCTGTTTACATCTTTTTGCTAGCTCTGAAAAACACGAGTACAGGCGGCGAGACAGATGACGATCATGAAACCATCGGAATAGATTTTTTTCAATATATAATCTTAAAGCAGCACTGACGCTATATTAAACTGCCAAGAAAAGGACACCTTTACAGTATCCTAATTTCTCCCATGTCTAAAAACGTGGCGATTACACTGATGTGGCAGTACATGCTTGCGTGCATGCGCGCTCAGGCTGTGATCATTCATACACAATTTGGACAATTTTTCAATTATTTATTTGCCACAACACCATGCACCAAAAAACACACGAATTGGAAATGAAGGGAAAAAAAGACGCCGAGTTTACCTGAAGTAGTATCTTCTCCGTTGAGCTGTGCAGATCCTCCTCAATCCAGGTCAGTGAAGATAGTGGTTCCGCTCCATTTGCCCGTAACGCCGCACCGCATGTGACGTAGAGAGCCGAGGCGTGGAATAGATGGTCAACTAAAGTACAGCCCAAGGAAATCTCTATGATGCTATCATCCATCAGCTCGTAATTAAACTGCTGTGATTGTAGCAACTATGGTAACGAGATGACGGCTGCAGAGTAAGGTAGCCTTTATTGTACATGTAGATTTAAAGAGGGACCCAGTGGACAGCACCGCCCACCCCACTATCCGCCTCAATCACACCAACCCGCTGCATGTCCTCCTTTGCTATCCTCCATTAATTTTCTCTGTGGTCTTCCCCTTTTCCCCTTCTCTGGCAGCTCCATCTTCAACATCTTTTGTTTGTCGAGTATATGCACTATCCTTCCTTTGTATATATATTCAAACCTTGCCTCTCTTACTTTCTCTCCAAACCACTCAACCTGAGCTGTCCCTCTGATATACTGATTTCTAATCCTGTCCCTCCTGATCACGCCCACTGAAAATCTGAGTATTTTGAAATTTTCCACCTCTAGCTTTGTGTTTTTGTTAGAGTTACCATGTCTAAACTGTGCATCAAAGTGTGTCGTTTGGACACTACCATGTTGTAAACCTTCCCTTTCACTACTCCTCTGCCACAAGCCATTATCTCCAGAGGTGAGAAATAACGAAGTACAAATACTTCATTACTGTACTTAAGTATTCATTTTTCCAAGAATTGTCTCAACCATAGCAAGTTTATGATACTTTGAATATTAAAAATAGCAATACTCTCACTAAGCTTTGAACCTAATTACCCATATTCATAACTTATGTAAGGGTGATGCTACAGATGTTACAAGGATAAAACCTTTTGCAGTTTTTATGCCATTCCAAGTATTTTTTATATGGGAACAATCAATTACAATTATTATTGTGGAACTGTGGCCAAAGTCACAACTGTGAATACTTTATTGTGGTCTTCTTGTCTAATGGTGACAAAAATCAGGGGAGTTTTTTTTCCTCCTTTTTCTGACCTCAGCATGTTGAAGTTACTATTTATACTAGTAAAAGTTATTAAAATAGTGATAATTATAGGGAAGACATTTCTCTCTTTTCCATCTGTTTAATCAAACATTTTATACCTCAGTTATTGCAGTCGTTATGTTGTTCTGCAACTATGAATAACCTGACCAGGCTTGGAGCTAAAAGAACGGACAGCAGGGATTCCTTCTTCCTGAGCACAGGTACCTGTACTGTACTTTACCTGAGTATTATTTTTCTGTCAATTTTTACTTTTATTCCCTACATTTTTACATAAATATCTGTCGGTTCTACACCGCGGTGAAGTTAGTTTCAAGTTGGATATTGGACATTCAAGCTCCGCGAGTTAGCGGCATCTAGCTCACGGTTATTGCGATTGAGGGACTCAGATTTCGGCCAGCCACTCTCTACCGCTCTCTCCTCTCACACGCGGAGGTTCGCTTAGGGACTATCAATAAATTTCCGAAGCAAACACTCTTGAGAAACAAAAATAAATAAATTTCTTGTCTTGTGACCACATGTGACAAAACTAATATCAAATTATGCCAATAGATTACATCGGTGAGGCACACAATTCTTTATCCCATTTTAAGCCATTTTCAATTTTTTAGCAATTTTTTAAATCAAAAATTGTGATTTTCCTTCAATAGCTTCCAGGTCATGTGACCCACTGACTCAAAATCTGTGTGAAATTGTTCTTCTAGACAGGACAGGTGAGGCACACTCATTATTTTTTCCATTTTAAGCCTTTTTATATTTTTTAGGATATTTTTGGGTCAAAATTTAGGATTTTCCTTCAATAGCTTCCAGGTCATGTGACCCACTGACTCAAAATCTGTGTGAAATTGTTTTACTAGACAGTTGAGGCGCACTCATTATTTTTCAATTTTAAGCTTTTTTATATTGTTTAGGATTTTTTTTTTTTTGGTCAAAATTTAGGATTTTTCTTCAATAGCTTCCAGGTCATGTGACAGACTGACTCAAAATCTGTGTGAAATTGTTCTTCTAGACTGGACAGATGAGGCACAGCCTTAATGCCATTGAAACAAAGTACCATTTTATTTTCTACATACAATTTCAAACTATCTCTTTTGAACAATATTGAACAGAGTATAAAGGTTGCATATTAGCTGCACAATGGACATTTCCAGCCGCCTTTCTTTGCATTTTCATATTCTGTGCTCTTTATGTCTAGGCACAGGGCATGGAACCATCTGTCACAGTTGTCACACTGGATGTGTTAAAATATAACAGAAAACATATATGTTTAGCAGTATAGCAATACAGTACATACACTCCTCTCCTGTCACACAGTAGGGTGTTTACTTGCTTGTCATATGTTATTTAAAACTTTCTGACTACCTAGCAGGGTTATAATAGTTTTGGATTTTACATTATCGTTTAGTTTTAGTTAGTTTTTCTTTTTTTTTCTTTTATTCAGTTAATTTTAGTTAGTTTTCAGAGCGGTTTTGCTCATTTTTATTAGTTTTTATTTTAGGTTTATTGCTTAGTTTTAGTTTAGTTTAGTTAGTTTCAGTATTAGTTTTAGGTTTTCATACTTTGTCAGGTGCAAGATTCAAGGTACAATATGGAAGCAAACTTGTGTCATCAGGATCTGATTTTTAAATGCCATTGAATTTCTGGCACTGAATTTTTTTAATGCCGAAAAAAAGTGATTGAATTTTTTGCCTCTGAATTTAAGTCTCTGAAATTTCACTATCTCATTTTCAGTTTATTTTTCAATGATCAAAATTTCAAGATAAAAAATTCACCCTTTAAAAATTCGATGCAAATATTTTCGAGTACTCAAATGCGATAGGTCAAATTCAGTGTCTAAAATTCGCTGTCAGAAAATGCGGTGAAAAGTTATCCACCCCCAGGCAAGAGCAATCGATGCTGGCTGAAGTCAAACCAAACTCCAGCCAATCACACAACGCTTCTTTAGTCACGTGATACATGGCTGGCGCTGGGCGGGAAGACAGAAGAACTATGGCGGCCAGCAGTAACACTCCGGTAAGCAAATTATTCTTTTCTTACGTGTCTTTAGATAAATGCTATACCTGACACACACAATGTAAAAAACAGTAACTAGTGCTCCTAATGATACTTCAGTTACGTACATAAAATAGATTCGCTCGTTACAAACATCTAAAATACTTATATAACAATTTCCAAAGCCTTTTGTAGGCGGCTTTTCACATCTGTTATGTTCAATAACCTGTAGGGGGCGGTAGGCGCTAATTGTAAAACTTCACCAACAACAATCATGGCGGCACCGAACGAGGGATTTTCGCTATATTTAGTTAGAGAGAGAGAGAGAGAGCAAGCGCTCGCCTGTCTGTGGCCTTTGAACACACGGAGACAAATTTGGCAGTGAGTGACACCCACTGCCCGTGCATGGACTGCTCTGTTGGTCGCATATGCAGGCTTTGGAAGTACAGATTAGATTTTGTATTACATAATACTAATTATTATCATTGTATGTTAATGCATTGTTTTCTGTCCCCTAGGAACTGTTAAATCATATTTTCGGGAGACTTCGGTCTCATTTGGCGCATATTCTGGAACGCATGCCTTTGGATTTGGACTTCTTAGAGTTTACATGCACACAAGAATATGTGCTGTTAAATGCACTGTCTAGTCAGGCACACATTTGTCCCAATATTTTAGATGCACTGACAGACCTGCACAGTCTCATAAATGCTGAAAAACACAGAAGCAAAGAGCACACTACAGTTGTACAGTTTGAACAAGGACCAACAGGGCGACAGCGTATGGTAGTATCCTCAGACTGCCTTCGCCACTTGCTTGAACTTAACTTGTCCGTACCATATATAACCAAGCTATTGGGGGTCTCTAGAAGTACACTGTACAGACGTATGCGGGAGTGTGATCTCTCAGTAAGGACACTCTACAGCACCATGACTGATGAAGACTTGGACCAGTGTGTGAGGGAGATCATATCCAAGCAGCCTCATTCTGGATACCGAATGATGAAGGCACTTCTGCAAGCCAGAGGACTGAGGGTGCAGTATGACCGCGTCAGAGCATCCATGCACCGCGTTGACACCAGTGGTGTCATAGCTCGGACATTCAATTTGGGGTGTGTCAATCGACGTACCTACTCTGTTCCAGGTCCACACTCCCTGATGCACATCGATACAAACCATAAATTGATCCGGTATGTTTTTGTTTTGTTTTTTTAGTCATTTGTAGTGCAATTCATGGTTTGATGTTATTGTACAGTATACTTATTGCTGTTAAGGCACACATTATTTTCATCAGTTGTCTTTAACACACGATTTTTTTTTTTCTTTTTAGATATAACATTGTTATATTTGGAGGGATTGATGGCTTTTCCCGTAAGGTAAACATAGTTGTCCAGGATAAATATGTTTTTAACAATCATCAGATACCTAGTATTTCATAGTGGTATCATTGCATTGTGCTGCAGATTATGTACCTGGGTGCATCCTCCAACAACCTGGCATCCACTGCCCTGGCCTTCTTCCAAGCATCAGTTGAGAAGTTTGGTTTTCCACTAAGGTAAATGTATATTTTGCTAAACTGTTAGATAATGCCCCAAAGCATGGGTAACTTAGTTATTTATTTATTCACTTCTTCACTATCTATAGACTTATTTTTATTTATATTTCTTAGGGTACGTGGTGATCAAGGGGTGGAAAACGTGGACATCGCTCGCCTCATGTTCACAGTCCGTGGTGCTGGGAGGAGCAGCTTTATATCTGGGAAAAGTGTTCATAACCAACGGTTAGTTGAGAAGAATGTAGTACAATGCTACTTGAAAGCTGTCACCTAATATTTATAGATTAAAAAAAACTTGCAAAATCCAGAATGTAGTATATGTAGCAAAATGTATTGATAAAGTGATGAAAATTAATACAAATAACCAAAAGATGCAATTTTAAAACCCTAATTACTTTATCTTTTAAATTATGTATAATGCTTTTATTCTTATTGTTAATGTCAAGTGTTAAATATTTCTATTCAGATGTAATCTGTGTAATTTTAGGATTGAGAGGTTATGGAGGGACCTGTGGGTTGCTGTAACGAGCATCTACTATGTTCTCCATTACCTTGAAGATGGTGGCTTCCTCAGCATTGGTAATGCTACACACCTGTTCTGTTGCCACTATGTGTTCCTGCCACGCCTACAGGAAGACTTGGACACTTTCCACTGTGGTTGGGACAATCACCCACTCAGAACAGAAGGCCACATGACTCCTAACCAGCTGTGGGCACTGGGCTGTTCACACCACCCAATTCAAAGACCAGATAGTACAGAAGTATGTGCATGTTTTAACATTTAATTACATTAGGACAGGTGATTCAATTTCAAAACCATTCTAAGTCTGTTTCTTTCTGTAGGATCTGGACTTTCCCCATATTGAATGGGAAGACAGTGGGCTTCCTCAGAACCAGCACTCGGGCATTGTGGTCCCAGACACGGCGTGCCCTCTGACTTGTGAACAAATGACAGCCTTAAAGGAGGCAGTTGACCCAAAAGCTGCATCTCAGTCTTTTGGCTGTGACATTTATATGGTTGCTGTTCAGTTTTGTGAGCATTTGCTTTCTTTGTGAATAAAAGATGATCTAAGAATCAAAATACCTGCACTTGTTGGGTGTTTGCTGTTTTTGGTGAGTCAAAAGGGAGGATACTGAAGACAAGTCTGTAGCCAAAACATTTATTTAATGATTTCCTGTGAACAGCAAACATGCAAGCCAGCAAATGTAAACTCAGGACTCTTTTTAAAATTCTGAACCCTTTACAGCTCTGGTACTTGAAGTGGTAAGTTTGTTTTATTTTAAGAACAGTGAAGATTATCAGCTATTCAGGTTTTGATAAAGAACTAATTCACGTCTTATCCAAGACAAGAAAATCCAGTTTTGACTTGACTGAGTCTCTTGTAAAAAGATGAAATATCAACTTTACAAAACGTACTCCAGATGACTTCTTTAAAACTTTTTTTAAAAAAACCTTTAAAAAACAGTTAAACAGAACATAAAATATTTTTAAAACTTTGAATTATTGAAACATCAGCTGGTACTTTCACAGTAAACCAAACCCTGTGTGGCAGGTGGAAACAGAAGCAAGCAAGTCACTCTGGAAAGAAGTGTAATCCTTGTAGTGGCAAGGGATGCGCAGAATCTCAAAGCAGGTTGAGGCTGTGATATATCTTCCTGTGGTTACCTCTACAGAGTAAGCTGTTGGCAGGACCTCCCAGCCTGTCCAGAATTTCACCAGATTCAGCAGTTCAGTCGGTGTAGCTACATAAAAAACAAACAAAAGTAAATTCTAATGCTGTTTAAATCACACGTGCAAGTGTTCTCTAACAGCCAACCTCTTGTGATGAACTCCTGGAGGTAACCCGACACACGACATTTGCTGTCAGCTGAGCAGTCGTCGTCATCATCATCATCATCGTCGTCTGCTTGTGGCCAAGTGATGCGCTGCAGAAGAACCTGCATTGAAATGCACATGAGAAGCATAATTCACTCTCTGATCTTTTCAGCTAAATTAAAATACAAATGAGGTCAGATCAGATTTATTAACTAACTTACTTCTGGGCAGATGTTTCTTGCTCCCTCTTTTGGAAGTAGCAAAGCTGCTGTGTCTGGTCGCTGAGTCAGCACTGTCCACATTGGTGTTTCTTTAAGACCTCGTCGCAGCTGCTTGATCTGTCTTGTGACTCGTCCAATTACCTATTAATAGTGATAAGAACTAATGGAACATATTCTCTCTCTCCAATATTTTATTCTAACCTCAGTATAAGCATAACAATCTTTTTATCAAAAAGGTTTTCAAACCACGTGAAAAAAGGTTAAAAAAAATAGTTTACAGTTTCATAGTTAATAAATTAGACATTTTTTTAAAACCCAAGGCCATATTCCAGGAAGCAGGTTCAACAAACCGAGTTTAAATCAGACTCTCAGTTGGCCAACTGTGAGATTGGTAACTTTCATTAGTTTCCCGTTCCAGAACGGCTGATCAGAGTTAGTTCAATCAGTTAGCATGTGAGTAAGGAAAGAAAGTCATCATCAATGGAGCACCGACACCAGGATTCACCATCTGGCAACGGGCAAATATGGAGCAGAGCCTCAAATATAATCCAGCGGATCAAGGAATATACGTTTGAGTGTAGAGCATGACAAGTCATTTTAATCAGCTTGGCCCACTCTGTAATCATAGAATTAAAGTTTGTTATAAAATATAGAATTTATTTTATAATGTCCACTGTCATCATTTATGCAACTTGAATTTTCATCAGATGAAATTAATTATTCAGCTGCAGCCTGACGGACAAACTACAGGAGACAGAAAGTGAAGATAAAACTGTGGAGAAACAGCTCAGACTGAGTTTACTGAGCGACCTGTGTGTTAGAGACTGAGACAGCAGCAGACCTCAGGTACATTTTTTTAGAAGGTGTTTTTTCTGCAATTTGTGACAGTTCAGTTTATGACCATTTAATTGTTTAAATAATTTTCAGTAAATATGGAATCTATTGACAGTCTGGCAGCTATGCTCATAATGTGTGACATCATCGCTGTCTCCGTCCTTACAGCCTGTTGACGAGTGAACGACTGTAAAAGCTTCATGTTACATACAAAAATAAATGAATGTCTAACTGGGATATCAGTGCTGGTAGAAACAAACGTCTGCAGATGAATTCTCTCCTCTGACAGCCAATTTATGAATGAGGAAATGATCAGAGTGTCAGACAGGTGGTTCAGGTGCAGCAGGAGGGGAGGAGTCAGAGAAATACTCAGTTTGTTGGATAAAACCTGCCAGTGAGCAGGTTAGGTTCGCAGAGTCTGTTACCATGGTAACTGATTCAGAGTTGTTGTTGATGGTCCAGGCATTGCTGATTGTTCTTCCTCACTGATGGCATTTTCATGAGTCACTACACTAAAGAAAAAAAAAATTCACAGGAGTTGCATTTGCATTCCATGTGAAAACAAACCCTTCAACACAAAATCTTTAAAGTTACCTTTCCCCACACATAGATGCGTGTTCCTCAATACATTCACTGGAAAACATTTCCATACAAACAGGACATGGCTGTATTGCTGCTGCTGAAAAATGGAAGAAAGATACAAGCAGGAGCTGTTTTCACACTGATTATGCCACTTTTGATAAGCAGTGATAAATATTCTGCAATTTTTTTATTTGCAAAGAACACGTGGTGTTTTAAATAAGAATTTCACATGTTGATGCCAGTTTTAAAGACAGACAAAAAAAACAAAAAAACACTTACATTTTATCTCAGCAGGATGACAGCCATCCATATCAGGCTGGTCACCATCAACATCAATGACTAAACAAGAGTTGATGTGATCCTTAAGAAGCTGTAGAGGAACAGCTACTCCACACTTTTGGCATGTGGCCTTCGCCATGCTACTGAATGCTTCATCAGTTAGATGTAGTGGACTTGTGGAAAGTTCTTCTTGAATGGGGACTATGAACAGATTTTGACCTGCACGACCTGCAGACTTTAACAGTCTGCCTGTGTATCCAGTGTCATCAGGTGACACAAGAGAGAGTTTTCGGCTACCCCATCCTCCTGTAGAAATCAGTGCAGTCAAATACGACATTTTGCACTTTTCAACTGTTAAATTAACTATAGGTCATATTTTATCTGGCAATAGCAAATAAAGAAATCGTTTAAGCCACCTACATTTTGTTTTTCACGTAACTTTTTGTAAATTAGGTAGGCGTGACTAATACTGTGCACAAAAATGTCTTAAATTCAACATTGACTGACTTAACAAATGTACAAAAACCTTTAAAGGAAACATTCTGTTTGCTGTAAAGCAATTACCTGTTAAAGTAACGGTACAGTATGTGTTCCACAAGGCCCAACAATCAGTTGATGCCCACTTTTAATAAATAAAATATCTAAATAAATAAAAATTGTGTGGGCTTACCTGCTGATTTATATAGCAGCCATCCACCAGTAATTGATCTCAGCTTTGGATATATAACTTTGAGGGCATCACATAACTACAAGCAAAAAAAAAAAAAAAAAAGTAAGTAAAACTAATCTTTAAAAACTGAAATAATGATCATCAAACCTCAAAGCTGCAAGATCCTACAAAATTGTTGTTTTGTCAATTATCTACTATGTCCATCTTTGAAGGTAAATTATTAGATATACATATATATATTGATTCTCATATTTCCTTAGATCCAGTCTAAGTACTTAATTGCACACTACCTCTTCATATGTTGTGCTCTCATCCAGATGAGCAGTCCTTGGACCCAGTCCTGCCTGCATATGGATCAGTTTCTCTTTCTCACTTGGAGTTTTGTCATACTGCTTTGGTAGCAAGTAGAAAGACACTTCAAGGGGCTTTATCTTTTTGGCAGGTATAACATTTGTTGCTGAAAAGCGTCTCTTTCCTCTGCCTTTATTAAAAATTCCTGGAAAGGTTCTAAAAAACACAACATAAATGTTCACAAATTCAGCAAAGCATAGCACTAGGCTCCAAATACAGAAAATTATTCAATTTGTTTCATACACAGAATTTAGACAATTCCAGTTACTCAATGGTCACAACATGTAAAGTCCTTTTTTTAATGGAGTATACATGTTGTTTATACTATAACACAGAATTCTGTGTGTTAGAACATGTGTTAAGTTCTAACCTGGCCATTTCCATTTGAAGTGATTGTCTGTCAGGCCGAGCAGCTGAACTTTCACTCCTACCACGATGTTGCTCTACTCTGCAGGATTGTATCCATAAACATTTGGAACATTAGTATGGGCAGATCAAACGACTTTATATAAGGGCATAAAACATTATTTAAATATCTGCTACACCCTGTATCCTGATCTGTGGCTTCATCACTTGCTGTGCTTGGATGTCCCTGAGGCGATGTCAGTAAATGCAGTAAACGCCTGGCTGAACGTACAATTTCAGCTCGATTATCCTGCAATGACAAAGATGTGTATCACAGCAACAAGTACAACATACTGTACTTTACTGAAGACCAATTTATTAATAGGCAAGTGTCAGGTTGGTTCTGAGTAAATCTAGCACTTGGTCTAGTTCAAAATGCCGTATGAGGCTCGTTGGATAATTTACGTTAAATACAAAATCTAATCTGTACTTCCAAAGCCTGCATATGCGACCAACAGAGCAGTACATGCACGGGCATTGGGTGTCACTCACTGCCAAATTTGTCTCCGTGTGTTCAAAGGCAACCCGGTCTCACGGCAGTTCGTGCAATAGTCACGAAATTTAATCTATTGATTCGTGCTCATGAACACGAATTCACTCTTTTTTTCGTGTTACTCAGCACGACTTCTAACCTGCCCGAAATGCAGTGGGATAAAGTTCGTGCCTCTGAGCACGACTTCTAAGCTGCAGTATAAGCTGAATCTTTTTTTTTTTTTTTTTGCCCCTTTCCCCCCCTTTTTTCTTTTGAACCGGAAGCTCAGACGCTGAATTATGCCTTTAATTGCGATTTTTAACCGCCACTTTTCCTTTTGACATGAATTTCTCCTTGTTTCATTTAATGTGGGGTGCTGCTTATGGTTGTAACGACGACATTTGTGGGGCTTTTTAGGTCTAAATTTATATTTACGTGTTTATGGTTAGTGCTATATTCGGTGTCCAATTTTTTCTTTGAGTTCCGTGGTCTGAAGCCGTTTTTTCTTATGTGTTAAATCCATGAACCAACGATGAATAAATAAATGAACTACAGTACCCATGACCCCCATCGGCCGTGACCATGGTCACGCGTATTCCCGTTGCTGTTCAGGTAAATTGCATGACTGCCAGTTCACCCGCTTCGGATGTTATCAGGTCATTACTGACTTTATTAGCGGTTTTCAGGCCTGTAGATATGGGCCAGCAAGGGCCGTCTGCACCTCGTAGTCAGTCGAGAAGGTAGTTATCGTTCTAACGGAGGATCACTGACAGAGGGATGAAGGACTACAGACGAAGGACTACAGAAGCCATGCTCGCTGACTGTGTTCAGGTAAGAGGTAAGAGGATTTCAATGGACAGCGTTTATATAGTGATATTATTAAGCCAGTGAGTATCAATAAGCACTTGAAATTAGATTAATGTGGTGTAAGAGAGCGCTGATATTCCAACTCTGAGATGCATTTGTAGAGATTTTGCCGTCTTTGAGGCGCTAGCTTAAAGTTTCTGTGCCAATGTTAGCGGATATCGTAGGAAAGCGTTCACTATTTAAACAATGTTATGACAGAAATATGAGCTTCTGGACTTACTAGTTAAGTAAAATGATTATTTTCAGCCACAGATTCCAAATAAATATCCCGATGAGCTTCAGTGCATCCATATTCAATGTCTGCGAGTACAGTGCTTCATTTAATCTGCATTGAACTGACCCAGGGTTATCACAATGTAAAATAAAATGATACTTGTCTGAACACAGTTGCTGGATCAGGTGACCCTGAAGCCTCTCTTAGTTATGCTGCTATAGGCCTAGACTGCTGGGGAGGTTCCCGTGATTTCTTTATATTCACTGTAAACAAACCTTATATTAGCAAGTTTCTTAAATTCACCGTATAAAGAATAAGCAGTCTGTTTATACTTCAGCCTGCTGGCTTGCTTGTGGTTCCTAGGATACTTAAGAGTAGAATGGGAGGCAGAGCCTTCAGCTTTCAGGCGCCTCTTCTGTGGAACCAGCTCCCAGCTTGGATTCAGGAGACAGACACCCTCTCTATTTTTAAGATTAGGCTTAAAACTTTCCTTTATGATCAAGCTTATAGTTAGGACTGGATCAGGTGACCCTGAACCCTCCCTTAGTTATGCTGCTATAGGCCTAGTCTGCTGGGGGGTTCCCATAATGCACTGTTTCTTTTCATTCACCTTATTTACTTTGTTTATACTCCACTCTGCATTTAATCATTAATTATTATCAATCTCTGTCTCTCTTCCACAGTGTGTCTTTTGTCCTGTCTCTCTCCCCTCAGCCCCAACCGGTCACAGCAGATGACCCCCCCTCCCTGAGCCTGGTTCTGCTGGAGGTTTCTTCCTGTTAAAGGGAGTTTTTCCTTCCCACTGTCACCAAGTGCTGCTCATAGGGGGTCGTTTTGACTGTTGGGTTTTCTCTGTATTATTGTAGGGTCTTTACCTACAATACAAAGCGCCTTGAGGTGACTGTTGTGATTTGGCGCTATACACATAAAACTGAAATGAATTGATCAAAGTCTGGCTGCCTTTAATCCTCTGTGACAAACCTGAGGATCCATGAAACCTGCCAGCACCTGAGAATGAGCTGAAACTTACAGTGTATTACATTCCCATCATGGAGAAGCTTCCAGACTCTGGGAATCCTGTCAGTGAGCAGGGACTGATTCACTGTCCTCAGCTTTAAACAAACCCAGACTCCATCTCAGGTTTTGACTCAGCCTGCTTTGGAATCACTAATCTAGAAGCATCAGGCTACTTACTTTCAACACCATAATTTTGTTACTGATTCATTAATATGTTTTACATTGTTGTTGTTTATCAGTGGAGGGAGCAGATTTGAGAACAGCAAATAGAAGCACTAAATCTTTTTTTTTTTTTTGTGGAAGAGGAGGTTCATCTTTAATACTTCAGGCTATATCGGCTGCCAGTTTGTAAACCTGTTTAGTGCTGCAGCAACAATCAAACATGTCTGGTTCATATATCATTGTAGTTTGTGTCTTTGCTCTTTCAGAACTGAATTGGAAATCCAAGGGTGCTGGAAAGCTTCTTCTCCAACCCTCAAAGCCGAACTTCACCCATGAGAGCTGACAGCATGCAATCATTTTTGAAGTGACATTCTCAGAAATAAAGGTGAGCAATGATACTTAATGTGTGCTTTTTGATTAGCATGTTTAAAGGTTTGTCATTGCTCACAGTGGCCTTGTATTCATTAGGCATTTCCAGAATAGTATCCAGCAGTTTCTTGTGAGCTGAGCTGAATCATTTTTCTTTTAATACATGTTTAACATTCACTTGAGTATTACTTGTTATACCAGTTATACATAACTGTGCCTGTTCCTCCCCATCAAACTGTATGGTGCAAGTAAAATGACCAAATCCTCTTCTGTCGTTGTTTATTGCAGACGGCCTTCAGAAGAAGTCGAAGAAGAAATATTTGAGGCCACCGACTGAAACGGTATTTTTACCTGTTATCATGAGACATTTGGAGTGACAGTTCTCAGTTTTTATTGTGCTTAATGCTTACAGTCCAAGCTGTCTGCTGTTGATATTTAACACAAAGAGAAAAGTTAAACAGCTTTTACAAGTTTGATATTCTGATCATTGCTCTGCATATGAGGTGCAGTGATTTTGTTTCAAAGGTTTGTATGTGCTGGTGAGCCATTTGCACTAACCAGTGACAGTTTAATAAGAACATATTTGTAATTGAGATCCCAGATTTGGAAGAGATGTTTTGTGTTCTCTGAGTTTCCTTCCATCTGCTGTGAACCTGAAGCACGAACAGCCACTAATGTAGCCGTTGTGCTGACTGTAGACTGAGGGATCTCTTCAAATTGTTGTATTCCTCCTCTTCCTCGTCACCCACTGCTTCAGATCTCGCTGACACCATCAGACTGCAGCAGTTATGTTATTTAGCCATGAAACATGTCGTCACCCTCCCAAAATTATGGTCTACTTTATTTTTTCAGGCTTTTCAGAAAACACAAAAAACTGAACCGAATGTTGAAAATTTAATTTAGACAAAAATAAAATAAAAAAAATGTCTTTGACCATTTTTTTTAGGAGGATGACGATATATAACCTTGTTCAGCCTGTTTAGGAATGCACTGAGATCAATAACCTAATTTCCAACGCAGATCTGGAGAAACAGCAAAAACCAACGGGACCCTACACAGCCACAGATGCTGCTCCAGAGCTAGAAGTTCTAAACCATAAACAGCAACCTGGGAAACTTGCTAAGTGTGACAGGTCCAACATAACCCCAGATACAGCCCAGCCACAGGGTGAACCAAATCTTTCAGATAATGACAACAGAGAACCAAACGCACCTCCCTCCTAAACTCACCAGCCTGCACCAACCTGACATTTCTCCTCCCTGAGTTAAACAGATGAATGGAAGTTAAGTGGTTACAAACATAAAAAACACTGGTCCACAGACAGGAGCAGTGAGCTGAAATCAACAGCTGACCCACACAAGCTACCTGAGAGGCTGTATTGAACTACTATATATAATTTAATTATTTGTCCTGACTGGTTTCACCTCAGATGTTCTTTCTCCTTTTGGTAGGTTTCTCCCACCTCTGTTTGGATGCCAAGAAGAAGAAGAAGAAGAAGAAGCTGCTTCAGAGAAGTGGGCTTCATGGTCTCAGTACACAGGCTGCCAGTCACACTCACACACAGCAACATGTGTTTTCACTGCCACAATCAAAACATTGAACAAAATCTATGTATTGTTGTTTGGAAACGTGTCATATTACTGCATGCTAAGGTGTGTTGTTAAAGAAAAAAATGAGTTCTATTTTTCTGGTTTGATGATATCCCAAGCTTTTTTTTCAAAAAGTTAATTTTCCACTGGACAAAATATTTACTGTTACACATTTCTTTCTCATAGGGATTTTTTTTTCCATATTTCAGTCTCTGGTTCTTGAGAGTCATGGCTCTGTCTGGTCTCTGACAGAGATCCTTAAAAATATTATTAGAAAGTACCTATTAATTTTACTTTCAAACAGCTTTATGTGAATGTTATCTTTTCATTTATTATTTTTAATATATTGATCACAGTGTAGTGTACAGTAGAGACATTTTAGTTTCTAAATGATGAGACTGGGCTGCTTGTGTGTGATTTGGAAGGTTTGTGTCTGTTTGTGACTCCACTGTTTGATTTGACTGGATGTTGC
Source organism: Archocentrus centrarchus (assembly GCF_007364275.1). Classification (NCBI taxonomy): domain Eukaryota; kingdom Metazoa; phylum Chordata; class Actinopteri; order Cichliformes; family Cichlidae; genus Archocentrus; species Archocentrus centrarchus. The sequence goes on from NC_044364.1 coordinate 25,435,611, forward strand.
TAAGACTGATTAGATACACAATGTGAAGTTCACAATTCTCTAAACAAATAAAATTGTAATGACAAACATGAACAGCTGTACTTATTTCAGAGACATGAATGTTTACAAACATAATATTTATTTTAAGGATTGGACTTCATAAAGCGCACTGATGTTAGAGTGTGTGTTCATATTGAAATCATTTTGTAGGCTGAAATTGTAACGGTGGACCTGAGATGGTCCAGAGAAAGTAAACACATGTTAATTGGAGTAATATTCAGGTGATGGCTGTGAAATGTCAACAGACTGAGACAGACAGCTGTGAAATGCGCACGCAATGACGTCACCTCATTCACTGCTAGCTACATCGTATCATTCATGATCATCGATGTAAACAACGTTTAAAGATGCCGCTACAGCTCTGCAGCTGTAATTGTTTCAAATCATATATTTTTGTTCGTTATGAACACTGAGGATGTTTTTAAAACGGCCTTAAAAGGCTGTTGCTATGGTGGTTGTCATGGACGCCTCCGTAGCTTCTTAGGCTAACCTGGCACGTCCGGTTCCTGCTGCTAGCTGTCTGCCGCAGGAAGGCTGCGTCCCATTTCAAAGAGCCGCCGCTCCGCCGTAACTGTGGCTCAAACACCACTTTATCCTTTAAGAAAAGGCCTTTTGTAGCCACTGATGACACACACACACTTGTATGCACGTCACTGTCACAGTGTGACTTTAGTAAAACCTCTAAAGTATTGTTTATAAAATGGAAAATGAACCGGGCATTGATCTGATGATGGAGACTGGGGCTCTGCAGCTGACGTTTCACAATCCTGATTGACTCGCTGTACATTCATATAATTAATCAGAGCAGAGTTTAGACTGCACAGTGCGCTGCGCTCACTGTTACTGTGTCAGCTGCTGCCTTCATATATGTTTACTGCTGAGGTTTGATGAAGCAGGTGGAGGAGAGTCAAAGAACGCTCACAGTCGGCTCATCATTTCCATGCAAGGAGCCTGCTTTGAGTTTAGTTTGATTTATAATCTCGAACCAAATGTTAGATATGACTGATGGGCTGCAGACCTGCAGGGTGCAACATAACTTTCACCCAAGGAACCCAGGATAGAGCCCATCCCCACCAAGACCCTGGGTGGATCAATGGTGACAATGAAGGCTGATAATCAATATGGATATTAAATAATATTCCACTTCTTATGCAATTTCCTACATATTTGCTGGATTCAGCAAAGGTAATATGGATGACATTTAGTCTGAATTACTAACCCTAACCCTAACCCTAGCTCAGCATACAATGACACCCTGGACTGCCAGTATTAGTAGTTTGAGAAGGAGAGTAGATTTGGTCGCAGTATTGATTATAAAATAAACGGAAAATATAAACAAACAAAAAGCTTAACATTGTGAACACTTGGAAGAACAATGTGACACTGATGAGAGGATTAGGCTCATTATTTATGATGACTTAGACCATTAATTTTTTTTTTTTGGTATGCTTATGGTCACCACCTCTAATCCAGTTGAACTTTTATGTAAAAACAATAAAAATTGTACATGAATTTGACTGACAGTATTATCAACAGCATAGGAGCACATTTTTCTAATATTTTATTTAAGATTTCATACTTTATTAATATCATATTGTGTATAATGCCAGAAGGATTTTTTCACAGCTCCTGCTTTATACAGAACTTTATAATTTGACCTCATGTATGTTTGAAAGGTAATAACTCAATAATAAAAGCATAAAAACACTGTTATTATCCTAACAGTCCAAACTATAATCACTTATTGAATTCAAACATGTGTATGTGCCTCACTCAGAGGAAGAGGACTCGAAGGACACACAGAGACGGGGTAAAAGTCAAAAATCCAAATCTTTAGTCAAAAACAGGCAGTGGTTACACACAGCGAGGCAAGCAGTCCACAAACCAGTCTGCAAGGGTCACACAACACAGATCAAAATGAAATGGAAATTTAAATAAACAGAAATCAAAAAACTTAAAGTCATGTGGAACAAAGGGAAGCAGGTGAGGTTACACACTGACTCACAATCAGTTCCAAAGTAGAGAAAACCAACAAAGATTACAAACTAAATCAGGAAATGACTTCAACATTAAAGAAATTTCATACATGTACAAAACCATGCTGTACAGGTACAATATGGTAAGTGTTAATAGTCAAAGGCTGGACTACTAAAAGCTTTTATAAAGTCACTGAGTCATCAGTGGTTAAAATGAATGTTTTCTTGTGTGCAGTGAGTGTAGCCTGTAAAAATTAAATAACACAAACTGAGTTTGGTGAATTTTTTTTGTAACAAATGACGGCAAAAGAATTAATGACAAAAGACACAAACATTCATTAATAATCAGGAAGCAGCAAAACAGTCGTGGTCAGACTTTTACAGTTGTAGCTGCTCTCGTTGTCATCTTCATAATCGCTGTGATTGATGCATGACATCAGTCCCTTCTTCTTTGAAGACCCCTTGAAATGTCACCTTTGACCTTGAGGGGAATAAAGGAAGCAGAGGTTCAGGCCTGTTACCACGTGGTTACTAAAATGACTGGCAGGCAGCAGCCAGGCAGTTAGAAAGTAGAAGTTTTGAGTGACTGCTGCATGGTTACTATGATTAGGTTACAATACTACATTTATTAAAGCACACAGACTGACAGAGAACAGATGCTGATTGGTGCAGGAACACGCTCACCTGTGGAGCCCACTGAAGCTGCTGTTTTCTCTTGTTTCTGTCTCAGTCTGCTGTTGAAGCTGGAGCCTGTTTGGACAGTCTGATGCTGAGATCCTGCCCATCTGAGTCTGAAAACACACAGCAGTGATTAGTTTGTATTATGGTCAAAGTTGGATCTTCATTTTTGTCCTTCTTGTGAGGCTAAAACGGCTCAGACTGTCTCTCTCTAATAGGCTCTCATTTGAAAGTGGTGACAGAGTTATCCACTGATCCACATCACTTTACCTGGATGCTTTCTTTGAAGCTGCAGGCAGACTGACCTCTGCCTTGATTCACTTGTAACTCTGCAGACCAGCTGTCCTCTGAGGTCACAGTCAGCATCTGTAGCAGGAAACAGGAAGTTCAGCTCAGATTCTTCCATCTTTTTCCTCCATGTTAATAAGAACTCTCCTTCTAAATGGGCAGCAGGTAATAATATTAAAGAGTTACACACTTATTAGACAACAGTAACAGGTATTGCTTGGTTACTGTGTTATTCAAAGATTCAGATGTTAGCAGCCTGTAAGTGCTGTGCTACACCTGCAGTGCAGAAGAACATCAGTCAGCAAGTCCAGACAGTGAGATGGAGTCATCTCCTCTGTGACTCCTGCAGTTCTTCAGGGGAAGGACCACAGTCTCTCCATGCTGTCACCATCTGTGAGCCCAAACCCCTCAAACTGTCTGCTGCTTTCTCTGGGATTAAAGAAAGTTGGAGAAAATCACATATAGAGGTTAAAAGATTATACTACTAAAGATTAGAGCTCAAGTTTAGATAACTTTAGATCTTCATTTCAACAGTAGAACAGACAGACAGGAGTTCAGAGGACAGGTGGCAGCATTTCATAATCCTGACCAGTGAGATGTTGGGTGGTGCAGCAGCTCCTGATTCTGAATGAACACAGTATGATATAATTTCTTTCAGGCCCCTCTTCTGTGAAACCAGCTCCCAGTTTGGATTCAGGAGACAGACACCCTCTCTATTTTTTAAGATTAGGTTTAAAACTTTCCTTTCGGATAAAGCTTACAGTTGGGGCTGGATCAGGTGACCCTGAACACCCCCACCTCCCCTAGTTACACTACTATAGGCCTAGGGTGTTGGGAACTGCACTGAGTTTTTCTCCACATCCCACTTTTCCCTCATCGTGTGTCTGTACCCACAGCTACCCAGCATTAACTGTTTGTCTCGTCTCTCGATGCTCGGTTTTCCCTTTTTCCTGTAGATGTTTTTGTACAGATTGCTCAAGCAGTAACTCATAATATTTTTCCAAGAATTATCTCCACTGTAGTTTATGATACTTTGAATATTAAAAATAGTAATACTCTCATTAAGCTATGAACCTAATAACCCATATTCGTGACTTATGTAAGGGTGATGCTACAGGTGTTAGAAGGAAAAAAACCTTTTGCAGACATTTATACCATTCCAAGTATTTTACATATGGGAACAATCAATTATGAGCATAATTATTATTGTGGAACTGTGGCCAAAGTCACATTTGTCATTAATTTATTGTGCTCTTCTTGGCTGATGGTGACAAACATCAGGGTAGTTTTGTTCTCCTGTTTCTGTGAGCTCGGCATGTTGAAGTTACCTAAGATTAAAATCTTTTCCATCTGTCTAATCAAACACTTTATATCTCAGTTGTTGCGCTCGTTATAGTGTCCTACAACTATGACTGACCTGAGCAGGCTTGGAGCTGAAAGAACAGGACTGCAGGGATTCCTTCTTCCTGAGCTTTGCTTCCTCACAATCATATCACCTGAGAAAGAAACATGTACAGTCATCGTGGTTTTGTTTTCTGACCCTGCAAAAAGAAGTCAGAAAAGCCCAGAGAACACAGATACACAGGGTCCAACATTACTCTTCATAAATGAAGGGCACCAGGTTGACACAGTTATACTATTACTAGATATCACATTACTTTGTATGAATGAATAATAAACAAGAAGCAAACTTTGGAGATGATGAGCATCAGACTGCAGACCAACATCTACTAAACACCTTTGTTGAAGGAGCCCATCAGAGATCTGTAGAGTGTGTTAGGCCGTGGTATAAGCAGTAGCCACTGAAATATTGCTGTTTCATATAAGATCCACCACATGAAAGTCAGGGTGGGAGGGTTTTAATGACCTCTGCAAACTGACTGACCTCTGCAGGTGTGAAGTGGTTTCTCCAGCACAGGGAGCTGCAACCCCCGAATAGAAATCTGACTCTCCAGTCACAGGCAAACAAAAAGCTCCAGCAGGTAGAGGCTGTGTGGGTCTTGCTGGATGTTGCTGATCAGAGCCTGTACATTAGCAGAGGGCTTCTGCTCCCACTGACCCACCTGGACATTGACTGCAGAGCTGCTCAAACAGGAAACAGAAATAACATTTAAAACCCCAAACAGGATTTCTATAAACACCACAACGCCATCTTGGAATCAGTAATCAAAAACGCATCATAAATGTATTGAAAATCATTGATTAATTTTTCAATTAAATATGAATACATTGCTTAACACATCGCAACAGACTGGCAGCCTGTCCAGGTTGTGCCTCCCCCTAGTTCCCTGTGTCGGGAATACACTGCAGAGCTCCACTAACTGGGCAAGCAGTTAAGAAAGAGGATGAATGGATTCTTTAACTTCTCAATATAATTTTCAGTGTAAAAGAAAAAAACTGACAGTGACTGGCATTCTTCAAATAATATAGATAATATAATAAATATAGGAATAATCTCAGGGGCTATGGCTCATGGAAGGAATTCTGTAAGTAAGATGGCTAGCTCTAATATTAATGCCACAAATCCAAGAACACTCTAGAAGTTAAAATGATGCAAGAACACACTAGATGATAAAATGAATCTAAGAAAGAAGTTAGTCTGTCCACATTTGATTGTCAGGGTGTGGGTGGAGGGCTGGAGCCTATCCCAGCAGGCACAGGCAGGTTCACCCTGGACAGGTCACCAATGTGTCACAGGGCTGATAAAGAGACAGACATGAGTTAGAGGAACAAATCCATTTAAAATTACTGGCAGCTCACTACAACTACATGTTTGTGTGCTTCTGTCCTCACATCCATCTTCTCAGGACGCTGCACTGAATTTTTGTTAGTCTTCTTTAGACAGACCTCACAGGAGGCTGATGTGATCAGTCCAGTAATCTGATATCTTTGCACAGGGATTTCACCACCTTCATTTAACATTCCTGAAGAGCATCCTCTGAACCACTGTTCCCACACCTGAATAAAAAAAATATTGGCATGTAGAACTAACAAATTCACCTAACCATAAAAATACTTGTGTTAAGACGGAGACACAACAAAGAAAAGTCCAGTTCAGCATAGACACACAGAGATGATCTCTGTTTAAAGCTGAGGACAATGAATCAGACATTGAATATGGATGCACTGAAGCTCATCGGGATATTTATTTGGAATCTGTGGCTGAAAATAATCATTTTACTTAACTAGTAAGTCCAGAAGCTCATGTTTCTGTCATAACATTGTTTAAATAGTGAACGCTTTCCTACGATATCCGCTAACATTGGCACAGAAACTTTAAGCTAGCGCCTCAAAGACGGCAAAATCTCTACAAATGCATCTCAGAGTTGGAATATCAGCGCTCTCTTACACCACATTAATCTAATTTCAAGTGCTTATTGATACTCACTGGCTTAATAATATCACTATATAAACGCTGTCCATTGAAATCCTCTTACCTCTTACCTGAACACAGTCAGCGAGCATGGCTTCTGTAGTCCTTCGTCTGTAGTCCTTCATCCCTCTGTCAGTGATCCTCCGTTAGAACGATAACTACCTTCTCGACTGACTACGAGGTGCAGACGGCCCTTGCTGGCCCATATCTACAGGCCTGAAAACCGCTAATAAAGTCAGTAATGACCTGATAACATCCGAAGCGGGTGAACTGGCAGTCATGCAATTTACCTGAACAGCAACGGGAATACGCGTGACCATGGTCACGGCCGATGGGGGTCATGGGTACTGTAGTTCATTTATTTATTCATCGTTGGTTCATGGATTTAACACATAAGAAAAAACGGCTTCAGACCACGGAACTCAAAGAAAAAATTGGACACCGAATATAGCACTAACCATAAACACGTAAATATAAATTTAGACCTAAAAAGCCCCACAAATGTCGTCGTTACAACCATAAGCAGCACCCCACATTAAATGAAACAAGGAGAAATTCATGTCAAAAGGAAAAGTGGCGGTTAAAAATCGCAATTAAAGGCATAATTCAGCGTCTGAGCTTCCGGTTCAAAAGAAAAAAGGGGGGGAAAGGGGCAAAAAAAAAAAAAAAAGATTCAGCTTATACTGCAGCTTAGAAGTCGTGCTCAGAGGCACGAACTTTATCCCACTGCATTTCGGGCAGGTTAGAAGTCGTGCTGAGTAACACGAAAAAAAGAGGGAATTCGTGTTCATGAGCACAAATCAATAGATTAAATTTCGTGACTATTGCACGAACTGCCGTGAGACCGGGTTGGTTATTTCAGTTTTGAGCTTTTCTCGCTGAGAGAAGCACACTTTTGTCATTTTATGAATAACTTCACAAACTCCATTCAAACTGCTTCCAATCATGTTTCCCCATGATTCTCCTTCAATCTCCTATCATTTTAAACAAGAAAACCGCGTGTCATTACCATTCTCCAAGCGCAGTAGCTGTTTATGTGATTTTTGAGCTTTTCTCGCTGAGAGAAGCACACTTTTGTCATTTCATGAATAACTTCAAAAATCCATTCAAACTGCTTACAATCATGTTTCCCCATGATTCTCCTTCAATCTCCTATCATTTTAAACAAGAAAGCCGCGTGTCATTACCGTTTTCCAAGCGCTGTGCCTGTTATTTCAGTTTTGAGCTTTTCTCGCTGAGAGAAGCACACTTTTGTCATTTCATTAATAACTTAACAAACTCCATTCAAACTGCTTCCAATCATGTTTCCCCATGATTCTCCTTCAATCTCCTATCATTTTAAACAAGAAAACCGCGTGTCATTACCATTCTCCAAGCGCAGAAGCTGTTTATGTGATTTTTGAGCTTTTCTCGCTGAGAGAAGCACACTTTTGTCATTTCATGAATAACTTCACAAACTCCATTCAAACTGCTTCCAATCATGTTTCCCCATGATTCTCCTTCAATCTCCTATCATTTTAAACAAGAAAACCGCGTGTCATTACCATTCTCCAAGCGCAGAAGCTGTTTATGTGATTTTTGAGCTTTTCTCGCTGAGAGAAGCACACTTTCATCATTTCATGAATAACTTTACAAACTCCATTCAAACTGCTTCCAATCATGTTTCCCCATGATTCTCCTTCAATCTCCTATCATTTTAAACAAGAAAACCGCGTGTCATTAATGTTTTCCAAGCGCTGTGCCTGTTATTTCAGTTTTGAGCTTTTCTCGCTGAGAGAAGCACACTTTTGTCATTTCATGAATAACTTCACAAACTCCATTCAAACTGCTTCCAATCATGTTTCCCCATGATTCTCCTTCAATCTCCTATCATTTTAAACAAGAAAACCACGTCATTACCATTCTCCAAGCGCAGTAGCTGCTTATGTGATTTTTGAGGTTTTCTCGCTGAGAGAAGCACACTTTTGTCATTTCATGAATAACTTCACAAACTCCATTCAAACTGCTTCCAATCATGTTTCCCCATGATTCTCCTTCAATCTCCTATCATTATAAACAAGAAAACCGCGTGTCATTAACGTTTTCCAAGCGCTGTGCCTGTTATTTCAGTTTTGAGCTTTTGTCGCTGAGAGAAGCACACTTTCATCATTTCATGAATAACTTTACAAACTCTATTCAAACTGCTTCCAATCATGTTTCCCCATGATTCTCCTTCAATCTCCTATCATTTTAAACAAGAAAACCGCGTGTCATTAATGTTTTCCAAGCGCTGTACCCTATTTCAGTTTTGAGCTTTTCTCGCTGAGAGAAGCACACTTTCATCATTTCATGAATAACTTCACAAACTCCATTCAAACTGCTTCCAATCATGTTTCCCCATGATTCTCCTTCAATCTCCTATCATTTTAAACAAGAAAACCGCGTGTCATTACCATTCTCAAAGCGCTGTACCTGTTATTTCAGTTTTGAGCTTTTCTCGCTGAGAGAAGCACACTTTTGTCATTTCATGAATAACTTCACAAACTCCATTCAAACTGCTTCCAATCATGTTTCCCCATGATTCTCCTTCAATCTCCTATCATTTTCAACAAGAAAGCCGCGTGTCATTACCATTTTCCAAGCGCTGTGCCTGTTAATTCAGTTTTGAGCTTTTCTCGCTGAGAGAAGCACACTTTTGTCATTTCATGAATAACTTCACAAACTCCATTCAAACTGCTTCCAATCATGTTTCCCCATGATTCTCCTTCAATCTCCTATCATGATAAACAAGAAAACCGCGTGTCATTAACGTTTTCCAAGCGCTGTACCTGTTATTTCAGTTTTGAGCTTTTCTCGCTGAGAGAAGCACACTTTCATCATTTCATGAATAACTTCACAAACTCCATTCAAACTGCTTCCAATCATGTTTCCCCATGATTCTCCTTCAATCTCCTATCATTTTAAGCAAGAAAACCGTGTGTCATTACCATTCTCCAAGCGCAGTAGCTGTTTATGTGATTTTTGAGCTTTTCTCGCTGAGAGAAGCACACTTTCATCATTTCATGAATAACTTCCCAAACTCTATTCAAACTGCTTCCAATCATGTTTCCCCATGATTCTCCTTCAATCTCCTATCATTTTAAACAAGAAAGCCGCGTGTCATTACCGTTTTCCAAGCGCTGTGCCTGTTATTTCAGTTTTGAGCTTTTCTCGCTGAGAGAAGCACACTTTTGTCATTTCATGAATAACTTTACAAACTCCATTCAAACTGCTTCCAATCATGTTTTCCCATGATTCTCCTTCAATCTCCTATCATTATAAACAAGAAAACCGCGTGTCATTAACGTTTTCCAAGCGCTGTACCTGTTATTTCAGTTTTGAGCTTTTCTCGCTGAGAGAAGCACACTTTTGTCATTTCATTAATAACTTTACAAACTCCATTCAAACTGCTTCCAATCATGTTTCCCCATGATTCTCCTTCAATCTCCTATCATTTTAAACAAGAAAGCCGCGTGTCATTACCGTTTTCCAAGCGCTGTGCCTGTTATTTCAGTTTTGAGCTTTTCTCGCTGAGAGAAGCACACTTTTGTCATTTCATGAATAACTTCACAAACTCCATTCAAACTGCTTCCAATCATGTTTCCCCATGATTCTCCTTCAATCTCCTATCATTTTAAACAAGAAAACCCCGTGTCATTACCATTCTCCAAGCGCAGTAGCTGTTTATGTGATATTTGAGCTTTTCTCGCTGAGAGAAGCACACTTTCATCATTTCATGAATAACTTCACAAACTCCATTCAAACTGCTTCCAATCATGTTTCCCCATGATTCTCCTTCAATCTCCTATGATTTTAAACAAGAAAACCGCGTGTCATTAACGTTTTCAAAGCGCTGTACCTGTTATTTCAGTTTTGAGCTTTTCTCGCTGAGAGAAGCACACTTTTGTCATTTCATGAATAACTTCACAAACTCCATTCAAACTGCTTCCAATCATGTTTCCCCATGATTCTCCTTCAATCTCCTATCATTTTAAACAAGAAAACTGCGTGTCATTACCATTCTCCAAGCGCAGTAGCTGTTTATGTGATTTTTGAGCTTTTCTCGCTGAGAGAAGCACACTTTCATCATTTCATGAATAACTTCACAAACTCCATTCAAACTGCTTCCAATCATGTTTCCCCATGATTCTCCTTCAATCTCCTATCATTTTAAACAAGAAACCCGCGTGTCATTAACGTTTTCAAAGCGCTGTACCTGTTATTTCAGTTTTGAGCTTTTCTCGCTGAGAGAAGCACACTTTCATCATTTCATGAATTACTTTACAAACTCCATTCAAACTGCTTCTAATCATGTTTCCCCATGATTCTCCTTCAATCTCCTATCATTTTAAACAAGAAACCCGCGTGTCATTAACGTTTTCAAAGCGCTGTACCTGTTATTTCAGTTTTGAGCTTTTCTCGCTGAGAGAAGCACACTTTCATCATTTCATGAATGACTTTACAAACTCCATTCAAACTGCTTCCAATCATGTTTCCCCATGATTCTCCTTCAATCTCCTATCATTTTAAACAAGAAAACCGCGTGTCATTAACGTTTTCAAAGCGCTGTACCTGTTATTTCAGTTTTGAACTTTTCTCGCTGAGAGAAGCACACTTTCATCATTTCATGAATAACTTTACAAACTCCATTCAAACTGCTTCCAATCATGTTTCCCCATGATTCTCCTTCAATCTCCTATCATTTTAAACAAGAAAGCCGCGTGTCATTAACATTTTCCAAGCGCTGTGCCTGTTATTTCAGTTTTGAGCTTTTCTCGCTGAGAGAAGCACACTTTCATCATTTCTTAAATAACTTTACAAACTCCATTCAAACTGCTTCCAATCATGTTTCCCCATGATTCTCCTTCAATCTCCTATCATTTTAAACAAGAAAACCGTGTGTCATTACCATTCTCCAAGCGCAGTAGCTGTTTATGTGATTTTTGAGCTTTTCTCGCTGAGAAAAACACACTTTCATCATTTCATGAATGACTTTACAAACTCCATTCAAACTGCTTCCAATCATGTTTCCCCATGATTCTCCTTCAATCTCCTATCATTTTAAACAAGAAAACCGCGTGTCATTAACGTTTTCAAAGCGCTGTACCTGTTATTTCAGTTTTGAACTTTTCTCGCTGAGAGAAGCACACTTTCATCATTTCATGAATAACTTTACAAACTCCATTCAAACTGCTTCCAATCATGTTTCCCCATGATTCTCCTTCAATCTCCTATCATTTTAAACAAGAAAGCCGCGTGTCATTAACGTTCTCCAAGCGCTGTGCCTGTTATTTCAGTTTTGAGCTTTTCTCGCTGAGAGAAGCACACTTTCATCATTTCTTAAATAACTTTACAAACTCCATTCAAACTGCTTCCAATCATGTTTCCCCATGATTTTCCTTCAATCTCCTATCATTTTAAACAAGAAAACCGCGTGTCATTAACGTTTTCCAAGCGCAGAAGCTGTTATTTCAGTTTTGAGCTTTTCTCGCTGAGAGAAGCACACTTTCATCATTTCATGAATAACTTCACAAACTCCATTCAAACTGCTTCCAATCATGTTTCCCCATGATTCTCCTTTAATCTCCTATCATTTTAAACAAGAAAACCGTGTGTCATTACCATTCTCCAAGCGCAGTAGCTGTTTATGTGATTTTTGAGCTTTTCTCGCTGAGAAAAACACACTTTCATCATTTCATGAATAACTTTACAAACTCCATTCAAACTGCTTCCAATCATGTTTCCCCATGATTCTCCTTCAATCTCCTATCATTTTAAACAAGAAAGACGCGTGTCATTAACGTTTTCCAAGCGCTGTGCCTGTTATTTCAGTTTTGAGCTTTTCTCGCTGACAGAAGCACACTTTTGTCATTTCTTGAATAACTTTCCAAACTCCATTCAAACTGCTTCCAATCATGTTGGAAGCAGTTTGATTCTCCTTCAATCTTCTATCGTTTTCCAAGCGCAGAAGCTGTTATTTCAGTTTTGAGCTTTTCTCGCTGAGAGAAGCACACTTTCATCATTTAATGAATAACTTTACAAACTCCATTCAAACTGCTTCCAATCATGTTTCCCCATGATTCTCCTTCAATCTCCTATCATTATAAACAAGAAAACCGCGTGTCATTAACGTTTTCCAAGCGCTGTATCTGTTATTTCAGTTTTGAGCTTTTCTCGCTGAGAGAAGCACACTTTCATCATTTCATGAATAACTTCACAAACTCCATTCAAACTGCTTCCAATCATGTTTCCCCATGATTCTCTTTCAATCTCCTATCATTTTAAACAAGAAAACCGTGTGTCATTACCATTCTCCAAGCGCAGTAGCTGTTTATGTGATTTTTGAGCTTTTCTCGCTGAGAGAAGCACACTTTCATCATTTCATGAATAACTTCACAAACTCCATTCAAACTGCTTCCAATCATGTTTCCCCATGATTCTCCTTCAATCTCCTATCATTTTAAACAAGAAAACCGTGTGTCATTACCATTTTCCAAGCGCAGTAGCTGTTTATGTGATTTTTGAGCTTTTCTCGCTGAGAGAAGCACACTTTCATCATTTCATGAATAACTTCACAAACTCCATTCAAACTGCTTCCAATCATGTTTCCCCATGATTCTCCTTCAATCTCCTATCATTTTAAACAAGAAAACCGCGTGTCATTACCGTTTTCCAAGCGCTGTACCTGTTATTTCAGTTTTGAGCTTTTCTGGCTGAGAGAAGCACACTTTCATCATTTCATGAATAACTTTACAAACTCCATTCAAACTGCTTCCAATCATGTTTCCCCATGATTCTCCTTCAATCTCCTATCATTTTAAACAAGAAAACCGCGTGTCATTAACGTTTTCAAAGCGCTGTACCTGTTATTTCAGTTTTGAGCTTTTCTCGCTGAGAGAAGCACACTTTCATCATTTCATGAATAACTTTACAAACTCCATTCAAACTGCTTCCAATCATGTTTCCCCATGATTCTCCTTCAATCTCCTATCATTATAAACAAGAAAACCGCGTGTCATTAACGTTTTCCAAGCGCTGTAGCTGTTATTTCAGTTTTGAGCTTTTCTCGCTGAGAGAAGCACACTTTCATCATTTCATGAATGACTTTACAAACTCCATTCAAACTGCTTCCAATCATGTTTCCCCATGATTCTCCTTCAATCTCCTATCATTATAAACAAGAAAACCGTGTGTCATTACCATTCTCCAAGCGCAGTAGCTGTTTATGTGATTTTTGAGCTTTTCTCGCTGAGAAAAACACACTTTCATCATTTCTTGAATAACTTTACAAACTCCATTCAAACTGCTTCCAATCATGTTTCCCCATGATTCTCCTTCAATCTCCTATCATTATAAACAAGAAAACCGTGTGTCATTACCGTTTTCCAAGCGCAGTAGCTGTTTATGTGATTTTTGAGCTTTTCTCGCTGAGAAAAACACACTTTCATAATTTCTTGAATAACTTTACAAACTCCATTCAAACTGCTTCCAATCATGTTTCCCCATGATTCTCCTTCAATCTCCTATCATTTTAAACAAGAAAACCGTGTGTCATTACCATTCTCCAAGCGCAGTAGCTGTTTATGTGATTTTTGAGCTTTTCTCGCTGAGAAAAACACACTTTCATCATTTCATGAATAACTTTACAAACTCCATTCAAACTGCTTCCAATTGTGTTTCCCCATGATTCTCCTTCAATCTCCTATCATTATAAACAAGAAAACCGTGTGTCATTAACGTTTTCCAAGCGCTGTGCCTGTTATTTCAGTTTTGAGCTTTTCTCGCTGAGAGAAGCACACTTTCATCATTTCATGAATAACTTTACAAACTCCATTCAAACTACTTCCAATCATGTTGGAAGCAGTTTGATTCTCCTTCAATCTTCTATCGTTTTCCAAGCGCAGAAGCTGTTATTTCAGTTTTGAGCTTTTCTCGCTGAGAGAAGCACACTTTCATCATTTCATGAATAACTTCACAAACTCCATTCAAACTGCTTCCAATCATGTTTCCCCATTATTCTCCTTCAATCTCCTATCATTTTAAACAAGAAAACCGCGTGTCATTACCATTCTTCAAGCGCAGTAGCTGTTTATGTGATTTTTGAGCTTTTCTCGCTGAGAGAAGCACACTTTCATCATTTCATGAATAACTTCACAAACTCCATTCAAACTGCTTCCAATCATGTTTCCCCATGATTCTCCTTCAATCTCCTATCATTTTAAACAAGAAAACCGCGTGTCATTACCGTTTTCCAAGCGCTGTACCTGTTATTTCAGTTTTGAGCTTTTCTCGCTGAGAGAAGCACACTTTCATCATTTCATGAATAACTTCACAAACTCCATTCAAACTGCTTCCAATCATGTTTCCCCATGATTCTCCTTCAATCTCCTATTATTTTAAACAAGAAACCCGCGTGTCATTAACGTTTTCAAAGCGCTGTACCTGTTATTTCTGTTTTGAGCTTTTCTCGCTGAGAGAAGCACACTTTCATCATTTCATGAATGACTTTACAAACTCCATTCAAACTGCTTCCAATCATGTTTCCCCATGATTCTCCTTCAATCTCCTATCATTTTAAACAAGAAAACCGCATGTCATTAACGTTTTGAAAGCGCTGTACCTGTTATTTCAGTTTTGAGCTTTTCTCGCTGAGAGAAGCACACTTTCATCATTTCATGAATAACTTTACAAAGTCCATTCAAACTGCTTCCAATCATGTTTCCCCATGATTCTCCTTCAATCTCCTATCATTTTAAACAAGAAAGCCGCGTGTCATTACATTTTCCAAGCGCTGTGCCTGTTATTTCAGTTTTGAGCTTTTCTCGCTGAGAGAAGCACACTTTCATCATTTCTTAAATAACTTTACAAACTCCATTCAAACTGCTTCCAATCATGTTTCCCCATGATTTCCTTCAATCTCCTATCTTTTA